>NC_080384.1:34489632-34664572 GCF_014773155.1 Arachis stenosperma
TATTAATACACTATTTTCGTCAGAAACAAGTAAGGTGAATAATGATTTTTTGAAATCTAAATTAAAATATTTTCTTTTAATACAAACATATTTTTTAAAATAGGACATCTTTTGATTATATTAAATATAAAAATATCAAATAATTTTAACCTTAAATTTTTTATACAATAATCTCTAATAATAATTTTATTATTATTATTATTATTATTGAGTTAATATAAATATATATATATATACTTTTTATATTATAAATATATACATAAGAATTTAATAAATAAATTTATTATTTTTTTATCTAAAAAGACATAAAAAATGATGGTATAGTGACTATTATTATTTTATTTTTTTAGACAAATAACTGTTATATCTAACATAAAAATATTAAAAATTAATTTGTGTATTAATTTTTTAAAATTAAAATATTTTTTTAAAAAATTTTTGAACACTAATTTAAATGTTTATAACTTTAAAAATTAATTTATATATTAATTTTTTTTAAAACTAAAATATTTATTTTTTAAAATCGGAACTAATTTAAGTAATTATTCTAATTAATTTGTTAACAGCAAAAATTTAAACATCTTAATTAGTAAATTCTTAAGAAAACCCCGAAAATCTCCCGAACGGCGGCCCCTTCTTCTCCCACCAGAACGGCAGCTGGCTTCTTTGTCCAGCATCACTCTCATCTCTTCACTGCGGCTGCTGCTATGTCTTCTCTCTCCACCGTTGCTGTGGCTATGTAATGTCTCTCCAGCGACGATGCAACCTGTCACTTCGTCGCCGATCTGCTCTCATCTTTCCGCCGCTTACCCCGTCTCGGTCGCTTCCTTTGTTCTCTCTCTCTCTCTCTCTCTCTCTCTCTCTCTCTCTCTCTCTATTCTAGTTTTGTGTGCCTCTTTCAAAATCTTGATCTCTGATTAATTGATTATTGAATATTGATGACTTGATCTGTTAAGAATTTGGATTAGTTCAATTTTAAAATTTCTATTTTATTAGAGTAATTCTGGTTTTGCCTCTTTTATGAGTGAAAATACTGTGTGCGATTAGCTTGTGAACATCGTCCACTTATAAAGTGTATTTATTTATTTATTTTAGAGTATATACCCAAATAAGTCCCGAAAAAATTTTGCATGGAACATTTTCGTTCCAAAAATTTTTTTATTACATTGAACTTTATAAAAGTAAGATATATAAGTTTCTACCTTAGTTAAATATGTTGTTTTTAGTTGGATAAACAAGTACTCAAAAGGGTGACCAATGATCTATATGTCTTGTTTTTGTAAAGTTCACTACCTCAATAAATCTTTTTTGGGGACAAAAATATTCTATGCGAAATTTTTCAGGGACCTATTCGGGTACATACTCTTTATTTTAAGACTACAGCGCATAACTAACAACTAATAATCTGCATCACCGAACCGTTGTCTTGTCTTAATAACTTTGATCATCATGTAGAATATAGATTTCGAGTAGTGATAAGTAATCTTGGATTGGATTGTACTACAATGCTTTGCCTTATATCTGATAGGAACACTTACAATTACATTGTAGTTACCTGTGGCTATGGCATTTTTCCGCATGGTTAATGTAAGGCATTAAAATTACTAGAACTTGGGGACTCAACCAAAACAACATAAAAGGAATTATAAAATGGTCTATCCAAAGTGAAGCTCAAAACAGTGCCATTTTTCCTATAGCTAATTGCATCACCATTTCCCTCTTATTCACATTTTGTCTATGGATCAGGTTTTTGGAGGCCACAATTGAGGAATATTTGGCATCACGTTCTGTGTATGAGATTATAAGGTAGTTTATTTGCAACTTGCCGATTTACGTCAGAAGCTCCAATAATGGCTGGAATAGCTATACTTCTAGATTTGTGGAGGAAAAACCAAAACTTTGGCTCTGGGTTGCACTCTCCACAAGCCTTTCAGTCTTCTGCTTTTTTCTCTGCTTCTGCTGCTGTTGGTGCTGCAGCTTCTTTTACTGTTGGTACCACTGGCTTTGCCTCAAGGGCTTTGTTTGGGTATGCACTTTTGACTCCATTTGTCTATGCATTCATTCTTGTTATATGGATGGATGATGGATTTGCTTTGTTGTGGATAAGGCTATAAAACATGAGAAAATACATGATTGCTTTGTTTATTTGATTTGGTATTTGGATGTTGGAAAATTGATCTGTTTTTCATAATGGGAAGCTGATTTTAAGTTGTGGATTATTTATTTATTTATGTTTTAAAAATTTGGATAAGTTGCTAACATTTCAAGACTTAATTTTTATTTGAGGTAGTAGAAAATTCTTAGATATAAAGAATGTCATAGTAATGTCTTAAATGAGAGGCATTGTTGTATAGTTTTAACTAAAACTTAAAACTGTTTCCATGTTTTGACTCTTTAATCTGATTTATTAATGAAAATATATTTAGACATGTGGGATTTAAACTGTAGGCTTTTAAAGTTGTTTGGATGGAATTGCAGACAAACCTAGACAGGGTAAAATGAATTTCCTCGACCTTCTATGGTCTTGTCTAATCTTCTTTACAATAAATTTTTCTTTTTAAAAAATAAAAAATAAAAAATGTTGTTGTCTATTCTACTGTGGTTAACCTTGAGCAACTAGCATAAATTTGTATTTCAAGTTTTCAAACAATCTTTTCCAATTGAATTTCAGGTCTCCAGTTGCTTATTGCGATGCTGGTTCAGCAGTATCTGAAGATTATATTTCTGGTCTGCAAAGTACTTCTAAAGGGATTTATAATAATGATGGTGCTCTAAGATATAGTACTACCAAACATTACAATGTGGAGCTTAAGCCTCTATTCTCTGCTTTTGAATTTAGGCCATTCATGATGACATCGCTAAGGTCATTCTTAATGTTCTATTTGCCTCTTTTGGAGCCTCGTGCTGAAATGGAAGATGATGATTTCCTTGAGGAGAGGGAAGAACAACCAACTGATCTGGTTGTCCCCTTCAAGAAATCAGTGAAGCAAATCATCCGAGAGGTGTAATTTTATTTTACCTGGTTTTCTATTCTTTTTTTCAGCAAGTTATTTACTTCAGTTATTCATAATTATGAAATTGATGAGAGTGTTTGTCATTTATTATTAGCGAGAATATAATGTTTCGCTGTTAGAAATCCTATCTCTGATTTTTAAAAGCCTCCTTGCCATCACAGACATGGGTAGATGATCATGTTAATCAATGTGGACAGCATGTGCTTGATTACTAAACCAGGCTTTTGATTTGACATGTGGAATTTAGAAAAGGAGGAAAACACCATTGTGGCTCTTCAAATTCTGTTTCTGTTAAGTTCTGTTTCTGACAAAATGCCCCCCTAAAAGAAAAATGATATCTTGGCCCCCCAAAGATTAGTTCTGCCTTACAAAATGTATTAGATATATTATTAGCTTGGGGAGCCACGATGGTGGTTGGTGGTTTACTCTAGCGAGTTTTCGAACTTCTCTAGATTCAATAATAACAAACACTGGATATTTTAAGTTCACACCTAAAAGAGGGTCGTAGCTCTTGGTTTAAAATTGTTTCAACAACACAATAACATCAGAATGTTTTTGTCAATATGTGGTCAGTTAAATGGAGTAGACAGCTATACGATGTCCTATGATATATATTCGATCTCTATCATATAGCATATATCTATTCCAAGTTTAATCTACATCTATTTATTATAGGTGTTCCCATCCTATCAAATGTTATGCAAACTTCATCTCCTATGAAAGTATTTACAATTATATTTGTAAGATTGCACAAATTTGCTCATATTAGTTTATTCGAGTCTTTCCCCCCAATCTAGTTAGCCTCCTTAGACATCTAATGTTGAAAAATAAATACATACTTATTTAATGCTAGTTTGTTGTGTTTGTTGTTATTGTTAATTTGTTATTTATAACATTAAAATTAAATCATTCACAATCTTCATGCAAATCCTCCTCCAAATTAATCTTTTGCTGTTGATGATACTATGTATTTCTACCGATGGTTTCTTTTGGTTTTCTTTTGTAGTGAGTAAATTACCAAGTAAATAGGTTTGGTTCCCTTAGCTTTCTCAGTTATCATAACGTGTAAACTTAGTTGGTCATTGCGTCTTGCCTTTACAGACAACCGTTGTGACGACTAGAAGGATTTTAGAAAGAATTGCTTTTCATTATGTTTCACAAAGAATGGCATGGAAAATTCTTAAAGGTATGTTCTCTGGAACTAGTTTCAAGTTTTGCCATATTATTGGTTATGGAATGGCCAAATAGTGTGCGAATAATTTGAAGGGAAGCTGTGGAATGACAGAGGGAGGGACACCTTCCTTGCAACATGACATGTATTTTCTAACCCTACCTTAAATTATTGAACAACCATTCAATTATTACTCACTCCCTCGAATCAGTATATACTCTTGCACATACATACTCTTAAGTAATTACTATTTTCCATGAAAAAATATTTTCTTTTATTCTTTCCTTCTCATCATAATGAAATTCATTGTGTTATCTCCAAGAGATCTTACAGCAGTTTGTGTTGATTTCTTGAACAGATGTCCCTAAATCAGCTACTCGCAAGGCTGCGAGGAATATGGCTTATCATGTTTACTTCTTTTGTGTGAGCAGAACAACTTTTAGAGGTCAAAACACCCTTACTGAATCATCTGCTAGTCTTGAGATTGCCCAACTTTTTACTTACATTTATCTTGTGCTGACTGTTCGTCGTTTACAGGACACATGCTTGGCGTTGCAGCATCATGGATTGTCCAAGTAGGCATTGATGTGTACCGGTTTTTTAAATCGATTCTCAAGTCCACAGATGATGTGGGTGACATTGTTGACAAATCCGAACAAGTTGCAATTCTTGGGCAGAAAATTTTCATTGCTACAGTTAGGTGTTCGTCGTCTCTAATCTTTGCTTCCATAGGAGCTGGCATTGGTGCTACCCTTATTCGTCCATCGCTTGGCCAGTGGATTGGTAAGTGTTGCACACATGCAAAAACCAACTCGATTGTTTGCTAATGATTTTCTTTCCAATGCTTAGTATACTTTTTTTTTTCTTACCTAAGGTTTGATTATATCTTATATTCTTCTTTCTAAGTTTTCATGTTTTTTTCTCTCCAGGGTGTGCTGCTGGTGATTTGGCTGGTCCCATTATTGTAGCATATTGTGCCGACCAACTATTTCAAGTGAGATTTTGCTAATTATATTTTCTAAAAGATTCTTTACCAGCTTCCGAAGACTGGCATTTCATAGAATTTCCTCTTCTATATGCCTTGTCTAATTGAGTCACTAAAAGTTGGCCGATAAAAAGAAATAAAGCTAGGCTCAACCTTCAAAGGAGTTGTTGTTAACAAGATATAATTATAATATATTAATATATCAATCCTTCTTATATACACCACTACACCAGCACCAGTGGTTTAGTAGTAGAATAGTACTCTTCAATCTCATGCAGGGATAACAGTTGGGAGAGCGTTAGACTGAAGATCTGAAGGTCGTGTGTTTGATCAATGCTCACCGCATATTTTTAAACATTCTATTTCACTTTAATTCTGAAAAATATGACATTTGGAAACCTTTAATTTGGATTAATTTGATGATCATATTAATCATACCACAACCATATTATTATATAATTTTGCAATATTATGGATTGAACGCACGTAAGCTAGTTTAATTATGTTTTTAATATGCTCATGGCCTTGTCGTATATGTTTAGTTGATGATCCCTGGTTTCAGATCTTGACATCATCCCACTTGTAATTCATTCTTCACCATTCATTAATCAATATTATAGTTCAATTTGCTTAGTGATCCACCTACTTAATGCACATTATTATCTAATTAACTTTGTAGCTACTCTATCATGATGTGTTAGCAAATCCGATCCTTTTATGGGATTTAGATTCTTTCAAGTAACAAGTTATGTATTAAACTGCGAAAGCTAAGTATATATTTAGAGTTAATTTTTACTGAATCATTATTATTGGTATAAAATAATTCCGCCTATGTTACACTTGCGGTATATAGTCGGTCCCAAACCCGGATAAAAGGGGAGGGTTGTGTTAGGTATTTGGCAACCAACATAAAAATATAGTCGAACCCCATGACATGAATCAAAGACATTATTGCGCTAAAACTAGGTCGTTGTCCGGAAGTAACGCGCCGTATGGCTCGAGTACGGTGTCAAAGCAAGAGCCGCTGCATCGGTGTCCGGATGTAGTGTTAATTGAGCAAGGGTTCTCGCGTTTTCGTGAACGGACGAAGGTAAATAAGCTAGTCCACAAAATAAAAGGTAAAGGTCGAAGCGACAAAAGGTTGAGATTTGGGACATGGAACATAGGCATTCTAACAGGAAAGTCCATGGAGGTGGTGGACACCATGACAATGAGGAAGATTAACATTATGTGCCTACAAGAAACGAAATGAGTTGGTGCAAAGGCTGGGGAGTTGGATACTTCTGGTTTTAAACTTTGGTATACAGGAAAGGTGAAGAATAGGAATGGGGTTGGAATAATTGTGGATAAACAGTGGAAGAAAGACGTAGTGGATGTCAAGAGGGTGGGAGATTGGATCATCTCTATCAAACTTGTGGTGGAGGGAGGTGCTTTCCATGTGATTAGCGCCTATGCACCGCAAGTGGGTTCGGACGAACAACACAAGATAAGGTTTTGGGAGGATCTAGAGAGTTTGGTTCAAGGCATACTTTTGGGAGATAAGATTTTCTTAGGAGGAGATTTAAATGGCCATGTTGGGAGAGAAGTGACTGGATATGGGAGTATTCACGGAGGCCATGGTTTCGGGGTGATCAATGCCGAGGGTAAAACTATTTTGGATTTTTTCTCAACCTTTGATCTTCTCATCGCAAATACATGTTTTAAAAAGAAAGACGAACATCTTATAACCTATAAGAGTGGCATGACAAGCTCTCAAATCGACTTCTTCTTGTTGAGGAGAGTCGACCGAAAATTTTGCATTAACTGTAAAATTATCCCGGGAGAGAGCTTGACAATACAACATAGGGTGCTCGTCATGGATTTTCGCGTTGAGCAAAAGTTGAGGAAAAGACATCATACGAAGAACCCAAGAACGAGGTGGTGGCGGATGAAAGGTGAGGAACAAAGAAGCTTCCTAAGACGGGTAGGAGAAGAGGCAAAGTGGGATGGGAATGGAAGCGCGGAAGAGATGTGGAGGGAGATGGCAGAAGTTATTAGAAGAACAGAAAAAGAAAGTTTGGTGAATCTAAAGGAATAGGACCAAGAGACAAGGAGTCCTGGTGGTGGAATGCGAGTATACAAGAAAATATAAAGATAAAAAGGGAATGCTTTAAAGAGTGGTCTTTATGCCGCAATGCATATAACTGGGAAAAATATAAGGCGGCTAAGAAAGAGACAAAAGTGGCTGTAAGTGAAGCAAGAACAAGAGCATATGAGGGTCTCTACCAGTCTTTGGGCACGAAAGAAGGAGAAAAAGGTATATATAGAATTGCAAAGAGTCGGGAAAGAAGAACGAAAGATTTGGATCAGGTTAAGTGCATAAAAGATAAGGATGGAGAGGTGTTGGCTCAAAAGGAGAAGATTAATGAAAGGTGGAAGAACTACTTCTACGAGTTATTTAATGAGGAACAGAAGACTCTTCCGAGCCTTGGTCGATTATGCACAAGGGAAGAAGATCAAAACTTTGATTACTATTGAATGATTCGAGACTTCGAGGTAAAAGAGGTTCTAAAGCAGATGAAAAATGGTAGGGCAGTAGGACCTGATAATATCCCGATTGAGGTTTGGAAGGATCTTGGAGAAAAAGGCATCAACTGGTTAACCAAGTTTTTTAATGAGATTTTAAGGTCAAAAAAGATGTTTGATGAGTGGAGAAAGAGCACCTTGGTACCTATCTACAAGAATAAGGGGGATATACAAAGTTGCGAAAATTATAGAGGGATTAAGCTTATGAGTCATACTATGAAGTTATGGGAAAGGGTGATAGAACGGAGGTTGAGAAAAGAGACACAAGTAACAGAGAACCAATTTGGATTTATGCCAGACAGATCTACCACTGAAGCAATATACCTATTTAGAAGGATGATGGAGAGGTATCGTAGTAATAAAAGAGATCTACATATGGTGTTTATTGATTTGGAAAAAGCATATGATAGGGTACCAAGGGAGGTCTTATGGAAGGTTTTAGAAAAAAGGAGAGTAAGGATCGCATATATTTGGGCAATTAAAGACATGTATGATGGGGCCACAACTAGTGTGAAGACTCAAGGTGGTGTGACAGAGGAATTTCCTATTGGTATAGGATTGCACCAGGGATCATCCTTAAGTCCATACCTTTTCACATTAGTCTTGGAAGTACTCAGAGCACATCCAAGAGCCTGTGCCATGGTGCATGCTTTTTGCCGATGATATCGTCCTTATGGGAGAGTCAATGGAAGACTTAAATAAGAAGTTGGAGTTATGGAGAGAAGCTTTAGAAGTGTATGGTCTGCGCATAAGCCGTAGCAAGACGGAATATATGGAATGTAAGTTCAGTTTGAGAAGGGAAAACCCCAATATATAGGTGAAGATTGGAGAAAACATCCTACGAAAAGTTAAAAGTTTTAAGTATATTGGGTGCATCATACAGGATAATGGAGAGATTGAACAGGATGTAAATCATAGGATCCAAACAAGTTGGTCAAAATGGCGGAGTGCATCTGGTTTTATATGCTACAAAAAAGTGCCTCTAAAACTTAAAGGTAAATTCTATTGCACCACTATAAGATCGGCTATGCTGTATGGTACGGAGTGTTGGGCAGCTAAAAGGGAGCACGAACATAAGCTGAGTGTGGCAGAGATGAAGATGTTGAGATGGATGAGTGGTCATACGCGATTGGATAAAATAAGGAATGAAGATATAAGGGAGAGAGTTGGAGTAGCACCCATTGTGGAAAAGATGGTTAAATCGCGTCTCAGGTGGTTTGGACATGTGAGAAGAAGACCGATAGAACATTTAGTCAGGAGGGTGGATGAGATGGAAGATGGACAAAGGGCGAAAGGCAGAGGAAGAACTAAAAAGACCATCCATGAGGTGGTCAAACGAGATCTACATGTAAACGGTCTCTCTGTAAACATGATACATGACAGAGCATAATGGCGTCCTTTAATTCATGTAGCCGACCCCACTTAGTGGGACAAGACTTTATTGTTGTTGTATTATTATTGGTATAAAATGCTCTTAATGGACCATTAGATTAGAATAGATTGAAGTTACTAACTTTGTAATTATATGATTATTATTGTCCATTCTGTAGAATAATTTGCAGAATTTAGATAGATGTTTTTACCGCGCTTAGGGGTATAAGTTTAAAGTTTCTGTTTTTATTCTTTAGACTTTAGATAGCAGAATGGAATTCATACTTTTGAAAAGAGAAGAAAAAAAAAAAAAACCTTATTACTCTTGTTAAGATGAATCATGTTGGTTGAGTAACATCATATCGCATTATCAAAAGTGTTAAAAAATAGTTGTCAATTATCTTATTATTGTTTCCATCATCTTTTGAATACAGTACACTTCTTGAATAATAGAGATGGAGACAACAATTGATTCTCAATTAACCTAATTGAGTAATGCTAAAAGATCAAAATAATTTATTATTTTTTCGACTATTTCTTTTATCATTGATGTATTTATATGCTAATAAGAAACTAATTTCTATATTCGACAATAGATGGTCTGTTGTAAAAATAAATAAATAAAAAATAAAGTATATTTTTTGTTTTTAAAGTTTATTAAAAATTTTATATATACTTTTAAATTTTATTTTATTTCAATTTTGTTTTAGAAGTTTTTGATTTGCATCTTTACCTTTAACGATTAGTATTTCAAAAAAATTATGACCAATTCAGGAATAATTTTATAAGAACAGTCTTTAACAAAGCAAATCAAACATTTATCATACATTATTATTGTTGGATCAGTTCTAACTTCTTTAAAAATTTAGTTATTAGGAATATATTTGATATAAATAAAAAATTTTTAGGACAAAATTAAAATAAAATAAAACTTAAAGATATTTAAAAAATTTTTGATAGTTTTTTTTTAAAGAAATACTTTACCCATAAATAAATAAATAGCTATGAATTAGAATGTAAATTTTTCCACGCTAAAGTACTTCGTATGATTTTAATTGATATATATGCTGCATTCCTATTCTTAGCTTCTAATATAAAGCTTTGATTCGTATTTTCTTTTTCTTTTGACAGAAGCTTTGATGTATTTGGAGTTTACAATTGAGAAGTTTAAATTATGGATATGACTAAAATTTTAATTTGATCTGCACTAAAATATTAGATCTAATATTTGTTATTTTTAAACTTGGATCTCATTCGATCCAATCCACACATTTGTGGTCGGATCAGATTGGATATTGAATATATTCATAAAATATAAAAATATTTTTAAAAATTTATTTTTATTAAAAAATATTAATAATATCTTTTTTCTATTCTTTTAAATAGGTTTATTTTTAAAATAATATTAAATATATTTTTTTCTTAAATAATAAAAATAAAATAATACAATATATATATGATAATTATTAGTTAAAATAAATTATAAAAAAATATTTATTTATTTATTTTTGCGGATATAGAGATATACGAATATCTACATAAAATTTGCAATCCGATTTAATTGGTGTACGAATCCGATCCAATTCGACCTAACAATTTTACGAATCGGATCTATATCTATAATTTTCGTATCGAATTTGAATAAATACCACGAATATACGGATCAAATCTAATTCATAAACACTTTTTAACTGTAACATGTCAACATTTAATAAGTTGGTGGGCCCCATCAACTTATGTTTGTCTTCTTTACAGGAAACTTGTACTGGAATTATATGCTTCACTTTTTCTATCATACTCTATATAAGGTTTATACTTGGATCTACATTATATTATTATTAACTTTTCTTCACAATAGTTCTTTAATTTAATCCTTAATTACTTGTAGAATAAAATAATTTTGATCTTATCTCTTAACTCTAAGAGGTTTTCACCTGACATAAGCCTTTTTGGGATTTATTGACTTCCAGCTCCTCGGAGTATAACGTGGTGATTTCTTTTTATTATTTTAACCTAGACACGTTATAAATAATCAAAAAGGAATATATAACAGGAAGCTAGTTGCACGATCATCCTCATTGATTAACTTATCCCTTTCATTCTGAGTAAACAAAAAGGGCCAATTAATAATTACTACTTGAGTGCACTTTTTTGAAGTGGACAAATCAATTCCCTTTATTTCATTCATATTATATGTATTTTTTATTATAATATTGTACGTATTATTCATCTATTGTTTATTGTATGTTATCGTTATTATTGTAATAGAAAAATATTTCTTCGTTTTCAAAATTCATTTTACTCATTTATCTCTTATATTATTACACGAGTTAATTTCCATATATTTACCATCCGCTGTCCTAGATAGACTTATCTTTTATTGTTTCTTATCCCTTATTTTTAATACCAAAGGTGAATCGAAATGTGTACAAGAAAAGATGGATGATATATCTAATATTTCTCTAAAAAGAATGGTGCAAACTAAAGCATTTTAAATGGAGGTAAACCATAATATAATATAGAGAAAGAACAACTGTTTATATATATATATATATGAAATCAATATATTCAGATGACATATAACTCTTGGATGTATATGTTGGAGATCCATGCCGCATATCATCCTATAGTTTTAATCACAACAAATCACATCCTATGTGTGTGAAATTTATATTTCTTCTGAACCTTTTTGAATAACAAATTGGATGCATGTCCCTTGAGAAGGCTCAAGGGTCTAGGGCTTTGTTTTTTACTTTTTAGAACACATTTCATTTGAGAATAACAACCTTGTAGTTTTAAGGTTGTGTTTGGAGAGGTGACTTAAACTGAGTGATGAAAATTAGAAGACAAAGATTAAATTAAATATTTTGAGGAGTGTTAGAGGATTAGTAAATTTTGTAATTTGTAGCTATCAAGTAGTTATTATTGATGTTTTTAATGGTGTGAGATTTCATCTAATAATGTAAAATTATTCACTTTTCTTTTGCTACATAAGTGCTGGCTAGATTTTAATAAAAGTGTTGGTCTCCTAGACTTTCTCTATTTATATATTGTATTTAACGTAAAATATATAAAATTAAATTATTTTTTAGTATTATATTTAGATTAAGATAAATATAGACATTAAGAAATAGATTTAAAATTTAAAAAGTTAAATGATGATACTTTTGAAAAGAAATCTTATTAAAATTGTAGTATTTATTTTTAGAAATTTCAGTACTTTATGTCCATATATATATATGTTAAACTATCAATTTTTTTAGATTATATATAATTATTTATATATCTGATTTTAATAATTTAAATTTTTAAAATAAATAATTTGACGATATAATATTAAAATTTTTATGATAAAAAATTTTAAAATTCAAGATTGTTATTATTTAAAAGAAACTAAAGATATGTCACAGTTGTATTATGTATTGATCTCTCCATCGTGGTTTCTCTTTGACGTGGGAATTTTTTTTTAAATTCAATAATAATTATTAACTAAAATAAATGAGTTAAAAACAGTCAAAATTTTTTAATTTTTTTTAATATTACCGAAAAATAATAATAATAACGATAACCACGTTAATTAAATCAACAATAATAATGTTGTTAACAACGTTAATTAAACCAACAATAATGTTGTTTTCACATCAAGTATAAGAGAGATTAGCTTATATGGAGCACTTGCCAATTGCTATGACACTAACATGAAAAGAAAAGCTCCAACTACAATACGAGGGAATTATTAGAAAAAGTCTAGTTAAACAATGAAAATACTAAATAATAACGTGAATAATAGATATATTGAATGTTTAATTTAATAGGTATATAAATGATTATATTTATTATTTTTAATTGAATAGTTATTTTTTTTTATTCGTTTTATTCATATACAGTTAATAATGATTAAATGTTCAATTTATTAGATGTGCAGATAATTATTCTAATATTAAGATTTAAGAGATAATTTAAAATGGCATATTTTTTATTTTATTGGGTCAATTTTAAAATTTATTGTTCATATTATTTATAAAAATTATTGTCTATGTAACAAAACTCGAATTATTATTAGCTCGTCCTTAATTATAATACTCGCGATAAAGTTAACAAGATATCATTATCTCTTCTACTAATTTAGTTAATTATTAGTGCCAAATAATAGCACAAGTCTCTTTATTTATCAGATACAAATTACAGCATAAGAATATGTTTCTGTCACACTCAATCTTACGTACTGCATTTAAATTCTTTTGAAATAGATACACGTCTATAAAACAAAGCGATAGTTACATTACACTACTATAATTATTATAATTTTACTAGTTAATTATTATGTGTATATATAATAACATCTAAAATGTATATATTGCTTTTAGTAATAATATATTTAATATAATCAACCTAGAATAACCGAATAATATCAACTTATTCGTTTATTTATTTAGTTTTTAAATAAATTAAAGAACTCAACGTATAACAAGATGAAATAACAAAAGTACAAAATATAAAGTATAAATTAAAGTGCTAAACATCTAAGAATAAAAAATTCAATCAATCCATAGTCATCTACTCATGTCTGACATTGTTATTAATAATCATTGGGATCGATACGTCTACTTTTTGTAATTCATAAACGACTTATCAATAATATTTGTTATTCCTGTTTTTTTATTCCTGAACTTGAATATCTTATTATTTTTTTCTATTCATGTATTTTAGATGATAAAAAAATTCAATTAATAACCACTTTTAACGTTCTTCTGTTTTTAGAGATATTCTTGTCAACTCTCAAAATATTACTTAATTATCCTTGGATAACCCATAATCTAACATAGGTAAACAACCACACACACCACACCTGTCAAATAAACTCACAAAGCAACCAACAAACAAGTGGTAAACATTCTCAACATTCTTTTTACATAATATGTATATTATCATTCTAATCAATAACGTCTAACCTACATAATCTCTTCTTAGTATTAACTCTACTTACTAATACAAACTAAATGAATAACTCAATTCGTGGTTGTACTAGATCCCTTCAAATAGAAATAGTAAAGCTATAGCTTGTAATATCCTTGAGGAGTGTTTTTGTCTGTAAAACATGCACAAAAGGAGTTAGTAGAATAATCACCTGATTTATTAAATTTTCATATAAGTCGATCCTCTCTCTCAATTGTTAATTTAACTGATTGTAGAATCTCATGAAATTAGTTAACTAGTTTCAACTTCTATTGGAATAGTTCTCTCCTCCATTGGAAATTTCATATCCACTCTAACTCATCCCAAAATTCACAATCTCCTATAACAGATAATTTTGTTTTGAGACCGAGAAAAGTCTTAAAAAAGTGTATTTCAATACACCACCTGGTAACCAATTGTCTTTCCATAATTAGATACTTCTGTCATTTCTTACCTTCAAAGACAGTCATCAGATCATCTTATCTTTCACTGCCTGTTCCTTTATCTGTAAGTGACATATATCCTTCTATGAACCCTCTCTTGTAGATATAAACTAATAAAAAAGCAGCATATTAATATTTAAATTATTGTAAAAACACACAATTTTCTTCTATAATGGACAATCTTTCTTTGAGAACTACCATCACCACTTGAATAAGAAGGAAGTATTCTAAAATACTGCATTTTCCATTCCCAACCCTCTTAACCTTTTTGGAGTTTGCACTATTTTTTACTTTACTAAGGGGATCCCATACTTGTCATCCTCATTACTCCACATCAATTGTTAATTTAACTGATTGTAGAATCTCATGAAATTAGTTAACTAGTTTCAACTTCAATTGGAATAGTTCTCTCCTCCATTGGAAATTTCATATCCACTCTAACTCATCCCAAAATTCACAATCTCCTATAACAGATAATTTTGTTTTGAGACCGAGAAAAGTCTTAAAAAAGTGTATTTCAATACACCACCTGGTAACCAATTGTCTTTCCATAATTAGATACTTCTGTCATTTCTTACCTTCAAAGACAGTCATCAGATCATCTTATCTTTCACTGCCTGTTCCTTTATCTATAAGTGACATATATCCTTCTATGAACCCTCTCTTGTAGATATAAACTAATAAAAAAGCAGCATATTAATATTTAAATTATTGTAAAAACACACAATTTTCTTCTATAATGGACAATCTTCCTTTGAGAACTACCATCACCACTTGAATAAGAAGGAAGTATTCTAAAATACTGCATTTTCCATTCCCAACCCTCTTAACCTTTTTAGAGTTTGCACTATTTTTTACTTTACTAAGGGGATCCCATACTTGTCATCCTCATTACTCCACATGAATCTCCTTTGCAATGAAATTAACCTCTCCGTCACTACTTTTGACATTTTGTACAAGTTAAGATAGTATATACTAACAAACTATATATTAAGCAGAGATTTAATAAGGATAAACTTACCAGCTTTATTGAGTGTTTTCGCTTTTCATAAGTTGAGCTTCTCTTTCACTTTTTCTATTATCGACTTCCATGTCTTGATAAGCCTCGAATTCGTTCTCAATGAAATTTTAAGATATTTAACTAAAAAAAAAATTTATACACCCCAACAAACTACACATCCTCCGCGTCCACTCCAGCTCCCAATTAACTGGAATCAAATTATATTTATCAAAATTAGTATTCAGTTCAAAATCACCTCAAAATATCGCAAGAGTCTCTTATAGTTTTTGATAGTTTTCTCATCATCCTTCAGACAGAAAAAATGGTATTATTTGTAAACTATAAGTGAAACAATTTAATATTGTCTTTTTCAACCAACAATGTAAAAATTCATCATCCTTCGGACATAAAAAATGGTATTATTTGTAAACTGTAACTGAAACAATTTAATATTGTCTTTTTCAACCAACAATGTAAAAATTCTTCTATTCCTTATTGTCTCAACTACCATTTTATAGAGCACATCAACAACCAGAATAAAGAAAAATGAAAAAAGAGGATTATCTTGCCTTAATCCTCATTCCATCTTATAGGATTTAGATGACGAACTATATATCAGAATCGACATAGACGCCGTGCAAACACATTTCTTAACTCATCCTCTCCATCTGTGACCAAAATCATATATTCTGAAGGACAATATCTATAAATCTCCACTTGACTCTATCTTTCACAAAGGTTCAATATTAAATAAACATAATATAAAATTAAGAGATGTAAAAGTGAGAAGCATTCAAATTTTCAATACGATCATAAAATGTTAAAAATTTGGATATTACATTATACACACATCCAACCATACTGATCCGATGACCGTCTTTGATCTTTTTAAACTTAATAAATTTCAAAGCCAAAGTCACTTATGTAACATTAAAATAGTTTTACTGTCCAAAAAAAATCCATCACTACTGCAATAAATTTCGAATAAATTTTTCTCTATTATTTTAATGAATTTATATTGTATCCGTTATTACCTGATATCTTAAACAACTTACAATCTGCCTCTTTTATTTCTTCAATTGATGGCATTCTCTCTAACTCTATGGTCTTGTTTTTTTAATATATTCGACTAATCATCCCATCACAAAAATCAAGTTAAAGCCTTTGATGATACAAATTCTTGTGAATATAATGGTAAAAAGAAAGTAATAATATATTTAACAGATGACTTGGTCTTCTCAATTCATTAATAGATTGGATAACTTAATTAAACTAGCAGTTTCAAACTCGGGATATATTAACTTTTCCGAATCCTTCAACTACCTAAAAAAAATAAAATAATGACATAATGATCCGTTTAAAAAAAAAAAAAACACAAAACCAGGAATTTGCAAACCATGGGGCTGAGATGCCGAAACTAGTGCCACCCTTTTAAATGTTAATAAGGTTATCTCAGCAACAGGAGGAATAAAATTATTGAGGGGCACTTTCGCCATATATATAAATATATTGGAGAAGCACAGCTAGTAGCATATTGATATGGAATATGCGTATAACAACCAAAACTAGTTGAGCCGGTCCCACACTTTTCTAATTCCAAATCAAAAGTGATTAAAAAGTATCCCTCCCATTTGACATTATTTTGGATAAGCCCTCCCCAATCCATCTATGAATCATCGTCAAGTACACCTGGATTTTGTTTTTATTTTTTTATTTTGCTTAAACAGCATGTAATAGTTTATTACTATGAGGAGTGTTAGGGTCAATAATGGGTAATAATAAAGAGACAAAAAAAATAGTCAGAATTTATCTTATTTAGTATTTATTAATTATAGTAATAATTAAATATTAAATAAGATAAATTATGACTGTTTTTGACTGATTTTTTTTGTTATTAAATATTTTTATAAAATTTATGATATTTAAGTACTAATTAACCATCATTAATATTTTTAATGGTGTGAAATGACATTTAATGATGTAGGATTAATTATTTTTTTTAATGGTTAAATATTAGTCAAATTTTAACAAAAATATTAGTCCTTAAACTTTCTCTATTATTATTAGTATTTGTTCGGTTGTTCAGATTCCGGACAGATCGGATGTGTGGGTGGATAGGTGAGGGTGCCTCAACCCTGGTCGCGCTGATTGCGGGTTTGCCGAGCTGGCGAGCAACTTGTACTGATGAACGGACGAGGGGGGTGCCACCTGCAAAGATACTCCGACGCCTAAGTCAGAAAATGTGCAGGCGGGAAAGGTGGTGTGGAAAAGTGACGTACCCCGGGGGAAGAGCCAGTCTTCCCCTTATATACATGTCAGTAGTGGGCCCCTCGTGAGGACAGGCCCATATTCCCAAGGACAATGTCCTGCAGCCGCGTGCGGGTCGTACAAGACACGTGTCCGGGTCGTTTGAAGGGCGAAGAGACAGGTCGGGTGGAGCTCGGGCCAGGGTTGACCCGTCGGGTCTTCGGGCCGGGCCGTAACAGTGCCCCCACGCGCCAATGGTAGCCGTGGGAGCTATCAATGGCGTGTTGTCTCGTCTCTCACTTGGGGTCGTCTGGTCGGTCGTTCGTGACAAGGACACGCCTTTTACGCGCGTGCCCTTTGGTTGCGCCAGCAACCGTTTTGTCGCATCGTTCCTCGTGCCGAGTATTAACTGCTCATAATGGGACGTAAAACCCTGGCTGAAAAGACCGTTCTGCCCCCAGTCGTTTCGCGCTTCCTGGGGTAGTTTTTAAATGGGTCAGTTTAAACACTCCTCTCTTTCTTTTGTATCTTCCCTTTTCTGCCATCTTCTTGCTCCCAAATCTCATCATTTCTCTGCTGTGCTGTTTGTGCGCCTCTCCCTTCGTGCCTTTCCTTAACGCTGCTCCGTCGTTCTTCCACTAATTCAGGTAACTTTCGAATCACCCTCTCTTTTATGCGTTATTTTGAATGTCTGTTGTTTGTTTTTTGCTGTTGTGTGGCCTTTCAATGGCGGTTATGCGTGTTAGGGGGGAGCCATTCCAGGGTAGGCTTTTCCCTGTCCACCTCTAGTGTTTTGTCCTTAGTTGGGGAGTAGTGGTGTGCTTGAACTGAGCAACCGATCTACCGATCTCTTAGACTAACTGGATGATCCCCCCGTGTAGGTATGGCTCGCACGGTCTCCCGGGCTTCCGTCAACCCTGCGGCGTATGATCCTTATGCCTGGGTCGTTTCAGACGTGAAGGATTCGCCCAACCAAATGGGCGAGGAGGAGCTCACCGAGTTTCGACAAGCCGAGTACCTGTGTGGGGGAACTGACGAGGAAGCCAATTATGACGTCTTCGTCCCGGCCCCTCACGAGCGCCTGTACGAAATCAACTTCCAACCTCGCCAAGTCGCCGACTGGATTTGGTTCTACAAGGCCATGTTCACCCAAGTCGGAGTTCGTATCCCGTTCTCAGCTTTTCAAATGGCGCTTTTAGGTCGAATTTCTGTTTCGCCGTCGCAGTTGCATCCGAACAGTTGGGCCTCGATCCGCTGTTTCGAGATGGTTTGTGAATACCTCGAACTGCCGGTGTCTGTAGATGTTTTTCTCTTCTTTTTCACCCTTACGAACCCTTCGAAGGAGGGGAAGCACAAAAAGGGGTTCATGTCCTTCCGGTCTGCCCAGGGTCGGAGGATTTTTGGTCTTTTTGAAGATTCTTATCATGGGTTCAAGGACAAATACTTCAAGGTCCGCCCTGTCAAAGGTCGTCATCCCTTCTGGTTGTCGCCGGAGGGAGTACGGCTCATCCCGACCTATTGGAGTTTCGGGGCAGGGTCTAATACATTTATTAAGGTAACTTATAACGGCATGTCGGCGGTGGACAAGCAGATCGCCGAGGTGTTGATGGCAGTTTTTGGGAAGAATCAAGTGAATCCCCACCTCCTTATCGGTGACCGGGAGTCCGGTCGTAATTATATTTGTGAGAACTTGTGCTTTGCTCTTTACCTTTTTGCTTTTGCTTGATATTTTGTGGCGACTAACCGATCTCCTTTGCTTTCCTGTAGTGGAGATGTCTGCGTCGGTGACGGGCCTTCCCGACTTGTTTCAAACTTTCCTCTGCGGCAGCGATGACGAAGGGGATAATGACAAATCTGCTGCTGAAACGTCTGCGATTCCTCCGGAGGACAAAACTACTTCAGGACAGGAGGCCGCAGTTGACGGAACCGGGACCTCGGCCCAAGCTGCCCAGGCCGAGGGCGAGAAAACGGTTCATGCCTCTCCCCTTCGCGAAGTAATAGGCCAAGGAGGTTCGACGTCTGCCCCTGAAGTCGACGATGGCGTGGAGGTGGTTCCTAACCCTAAAAGGAAAAAGAAGGCGTCCTCCAGTCCCGAGGGGGTCCTCACCGTCATGGAGAGGAATTTTGATGCAGGGAACTTCATCGATACCCAACTGATCCCTGGTACTGAGGAGTACTTCCACGAGTCTTCCCTTGCCGGGCAAGCGAGGTGGATGTACCGAACCCTTCTGCGGGGTGCCGTGATAGCCCGGAAGGCCGAGTTTGAGCTGTCCGGGATGGAGTCCCTCCGCAGGAGGTTGGAGGCTAGTGGGAAGGCTAATAATGAGTTAAAGAGTGAAGTTGAAACTCTCCGGGAGCAGTTGACCCAGTCAAACGAGAAACTCGATGCCGCCGAGAAAAAGGCTACTGCTGCCGAGCAGAAGGCTACTGCTGCCGAGCAGAAGGCTACTGCCGCCAAGCAGAAGGCCACTACTGCTGAGAATAAACAGAAAGAATCAGCCGCGTCGGTGGAACGTTTGGTCGAGCGTGAAATGACTTTGGAAAGTCAGGTCGGCGCGGCGCAGAAGCGTGTGGCCGAAGTTGAGAAAGAGAAGCAGGCCGTGGAGGCCGAACTGTCAACATGGAAGGCGAAGTATAAGGACGTCGTCAAACAGGGCAAGGGTGCGATCTTGGCGACCGAAGAGGCTCTTAAGGCCCAGGTCAAAGTCATTGCTCCCGAGTTTGATACGTCGGCGATTGGTGTTCTTAAAGTCATTCAGGATGGCAAAGTCGTCGACGCCCCCAAGAAATGAATCTTCTGTTTACAGTTTTTGTCTAGCCGCTTTGTTTTGACTTGTAAACTATTTTAGTTTTAGCCGTTTTTGGCTTGTGAACAATTTGGTGTTAGCCGTTTTATTTTGGCTTGTGATCAATGACCGTTTTAATCGTTTGCCCAAGTTGTCGTGATAAACTTCTCCTTATTCGTTTGGTTGTGTTTCCGTTTCTATTAACCGTTTTTGGTTTACTGTCGTTACTTATATCAATGGCCCATGGCCTTTCGCGTAGTCGTTACGATTGTGGTTGACGGGTTCCCGGGGTGATCAGTCCCGGGGACGCGCGTCGTAGTTGGACGTGGTGGTTTATCTGAAAAATTGAATGACAAAATAGGAGAGGAAATTTGCACAAGTATATCTTATTCGGTAACCGCATAAAGGACTTGAAAGTTACTATAAAGTTCAAATGACAAATTAACTACTTAGCTAGATTAGCCGGCATGTCGTTCCGTCCTCTAGGAGTAGAATCTTCTAAGGTTGTCCGCGTTCCATGTCCTCGGGACCTCCTTGCCATCAAGCTTTTCTAACTTAAAGGCTCCTTTTCCCATCACCTTTTTGACTCTGTAGGGGCCTTCCCAGTTTGCCGCTAGCTTGCCCTCTCCGGGGGTCGGCAGGCCGATATCATTCTGCCTTAGGACGAGGTCGTTTGGTTCGAATTCCCTCTTGAGCACTTTGGTGTTGTAGCGCAGAGCCATTCTTTGTTTTAGCGCCGTTTCTGTCAAATGGGTCATTTCCCGGGCTTCATCTATCAGGTCCTTTTCTACGGTTTCCTCTACTCCTTTCAAAAGCAATCGCGGACTCGGTTCACCGATCTCTACGGGTATTACTGCATCCACCCCGTACGTTAGTCGGAAAGGAGTTTCCTTGGTGGAGGATTGCTCGGTTGTTCGGTAAGACCAGAGGATCGATGCTAGCTCGTCGGCCCAAGCGCCCTTTTTGTTGTCCAACCTCTTTTTTAGCCCTGAAAGGATAACCTTGTTGGCGGACTCCACTTGTCCGTTCGTCTGAGGGTGCTCTACCGAAGAGAACCTTTGCTTTATGCCCAGGCCGTTGAGGAACTCCATGAACTTCTTATCAGTAAATTGCGTGCCGTTGTCGGAGATGACGACTTCCGGTATCCCGAATCGCGTTACCACCTGCCTCCACATGAACTTCCTGCAATTGGATGAGGATATGCTGGCTAGCGGTTCGGCTTCTATCCATTTGGTGTAGTAGTCAATTACGACAATGAGGTATTTGACTTGCCCCGGGCCGACTGGGAAAGGCCCTAAGAGGTCGACTCCCCACTGAGAGAACGGTCGAGAAGTCGTCAGCAAGCTTAACTCGGAGGCCGGCGCCCTGGCAAAGTTGGCGTTCTGTTGGCACTTTACGCATTTTTTGACGAACTCTTTGGAGTCTGCCATCATCGACGGCCAATAGTATCCGGCTCGGATTAGTTTCCTCGCTAGGGCCTTGCCTCCGATGTGGTGCCCACAGCAGCCCTCATGGACTTCCCTTAGGACGTAGTCCGTCTGATCGGGGTGAAGGCACTTCAGTAGGGGTTGGTTGAGCCCTTTCCTGAACAACTGTCCTTGGATGACGGCATATTTGGCCGCTTCCCTTCTCAACTTTGCCGCGTCCTTTTCATCACTGGGGAGTTTGCCGTGTTCTAGGAAGTCGGTGATGGGGTCTAGCCATGAAGAACCTAGGCTCGTCACGTGCAGTGTGATTGCTGGTTCTCTCGTCATGCCTTGGATGAGAGACCGGTTCCCTTCTCCTGGCTTTGTGCTAGCTAACTTTGACAGGAGGTCTGCCCGTGTGTTCCTTTCTCTAGGTACGTGGTGGACCGTGACCTCTTCGAACTTTTGGCTCAAGCTTTTAACCTTTTCCAGGTACTTCTGAAGCAAGGGGTCTTTGGCTTGGTAGCTACCGTTTACTTGGGAAGTGACGACTTGGGAGTCACTGCATATTTCCAGTCTTCTCGCGCCGACTTCCGCCGCTAGGGTTAAGCCTCCTATAAGGGCTTCATATTCTGCCTGGTTGTTTGAGATGGGAAACTCGAATCTGACCGACTGTTCGTACACAACCCCAATCGGGCTTTCCAGGATGATCCCGGCACCTCCAAAGGTCTGGTTGGAGGCTCCGTCCACATGGAGCTTCCACCGTGTACCCACGTCCTCGCTTGGGTCTCCCGTTACTTCAACCAAAAAATCCGCCATGGCCTGCGCCTTGATGGCTTGCCGGGGCTCGTACCGTATGTCATATTGGGAGAGTTCGATGGACCAAGTCATCATTCTTCCCGCCAGATCGGGTTTTTGGAGAACTTGCCGGATCCCTTGGTCCGTTCTGACGACAACTTGGTGACTTTGGAAGTACTGTTTTAACCTTCTCGAGGAAGTTAGGAGTGCTAAGGCTAGCTTTTCCAACTTGCTATATCTTAATTCTGCCCCTTGCAGGGCCCTGCTTATGAAATAGACTGGCTGTTGAGCTTTCCCGTCCTCCCGTACCAGAACTGCGGCCAGGGCTTCGCTTGTTATAGCGAGGTATAGGTACAGTGGTTCCCCGTCCTCTGGCTTCCCGAGAACGGGAGGTGCCGCCAGGATTTCCTTGAAGTGTTGAAAGGCTTCTTCACATGCGGGTGTCCACTCAAACGCCATCCCTTTCTTCATGAGGTTAAATAATGGTAGAGCCTTTGTCGCCGAAGCTCCGAGAAATCGGGATAGTGAGGTCAACCGTCCTGCCAACCTCTGGACGTCCTTGATGCAACCCGGGCTCTTCATCTGGAGTATTGCCTGGCATTTCTCCGGGTTAGCTTCTACCCCTCTCTGAGTTATCATAAATCCCAGGAACTTGCCGGCTTCCATGGCAAAGGCGCACTTGAGGGGGTTCAGCCTCATACCGTGTTGACGGAGGGACGCAAATACACTTGCCAGGTCGTTCAAGAGGTCGTCAGGTCGTATTGTTTTTGCCAGGATGTCGTCCACGTAAACTTCAACTGTTTTCCCTATGAGGTCGTGGAATATCCTGTTCATCAGCCTTTGATATGTTGCCCCCGCATTTTTCAAGCCGAATGGCATTACCTTATAGCAAAAAATTCCTCCCGGCGTTATGAACGCCGTCTTGTCTTCGTCGGGACGGTGCATCGGTATCTGATTGTAACCGGAGTAGGCGTCCATGAAACTTAGATACCTGTATCCCGCCGCGGCGTCGACGAGTGCATCTATGTTGGGGAGGGGGAAGCAATCTTTGGGGCATGCTTTGTTAAGGTCAGAGTAGTCCACGCACATTCTCCACTTGCCGTTGTGTTTTCTCACCAATACCACATTCGAGAGCCATGTCGAGTAGTCCACTTCCCGTATGAAGCCTGCTTCTAGGAGGCTGGCCGTTTGCTTGGCTACCTCCTCCGCTCTTTCCGCCGACATCTTTCTCCTCCGTTGAGCCACTGGGCGTGCTTCCGCCTTGACGGCTAGATGATGTGAGATGATTTTTGGATCTATGCCCGGCATGTCGGCTGGTGTCCAGGCGAATAAATCCCTGTTGGCCCTTATCATTTCAATCAAAGGTTCCTTCAGCTCATGTGGGAGGTTCTTGTTAACGAATGTGAACTTTTCCTCTTCGTCACCGATTCTAAACTTCTCCAGGTCCCCTTCTGGTTCTGGCCTCGGCTTGTCGTCCACTCTGGCATCAAGGTCGGCTAGGAACACGCCGGATGCTTCCTTGGACTTCTTTCGAAGGGAAAGGCTGGCGTTGTCACAAGCGATCGCCGTCTCGAGGTCTCCACTTATGGTGCCTATGGATCCGTCATCGGTAACGAACTTCATGACTAGCAGCTTGGTGTTGATTATGGCTTCAAAATCGTTGATTGTTTTTCTTCCCAAGATGATGTTGTAAGCTGTGGAATCTCGGAGGATTACGAACTCGGCCATCGCCGATCTTCGGCCTTGGATTTGCCCCACCGAGATTGGTAGGGATATGACTCCGTCTGGTTTGATGAAGTGATCGCCTAGCCCGATAACCCCGTGTTGGTGAGTCGTCAGGTCGGCATCCTTTAGCCCTAGTGCGTCGAACACGTTGCAGAACATGATATTTGAATCAGCTCCTGTGTCGACGAGGATCCGTTTGACGAGGCCGGTTCCCACTCTGGCCGTTATGACCATGGGGGGGGTTTTCCGGGGCGTCGCTGAACCATTGGTCTTCCGGGCCGAAAGAAATGGATGGAGGTTTCTTAGAGCCTTGCACCGGCGGGGACGAGATCGTCAGGACCTTAGCGTCTTTCTTGTGTGCCGATCGGGATTTTGGCGCGGCGTTTTTTGCCGTTACCACGTTTATCACAGTGAGGCCGCGGTCTCTGTCTTCGGGTTCTTGTCGCCGCTTAGCCGAACGGGCTTTGCCTTCCTCGTCTTGATCGCGATAACGTCTCCTCGGCTCCCTGATTAGATGGGAGAACGCTGCTAGCTTTCCTTCCCTTATCGCTTGTTCCAGCGCATCCTTCAGGTCAAAACAGTCCTGCGTTAGATGGCCATAACCCTTGTGGTAATCACAATAAAGGTTCTTGTTTCCTCCCGTTCGGTCCTTAAGTGGTCGGGGTTTCGGCAGGATTCCCTTCTCTGCTATTTGTTGATAGACTTCCACGATGGAGAGAGTGAGTGGGGTGTAGTTGGTGAATTTCCCGACCCGGGGGAACGGTCGAGGTGCCCTGTTTGATGCCTCTTCTCTAGCTTTTTCCTTCGTTCGCTCTCCGTCGCCGGGTTGCCGGGCTTGGCTGTAGCCGGACTGCTGCTTATTGGCAGCCACGACTCGGCTGACTTCCTCGTCGTTTATATACTCCTTGGCTACCGTCTGGATCTCGTGCATCGTCCAAACCGGTTTCGTGGTAAGGTGTTTTCGGAAGTTCTCGTTGAGGAGGCCGTTCGTTAGGCAGAGACTGGCCACCGAGTCGGTTAAGCCATCGATTTCCAAGCATTCATCGTTGAACCGATCTAAGTACCTCCTCGTCGGTTCTCCTTGTCTCTGTGTTACCCCTAGAAGGTTGATAGGGTGCTTGGCCTTCGCGATTCGCGTTGTAAATTGGGCCAGGAATGCACGGCTGATGTCTGAGAAGCTGTATATGGAACCTTGTGGGAGGCCGTTAAACCATCTGATCGCTGGCCCTGCTAGGGTTACCGGGAAGGCGCGGCATCTTACTTCGTCCCCCACTCCCTCCAGATTCATCCTGGCCTCAAAGGCCGTGAGGTGTTCTAGAGGGTCTTGAGTTCCGTCGTACCTCATGTCCGTTGGTTTGTCGAAGTGTTTCGGCAACCGGACCTCGAGGATAGATCGGTGGAACGGGGTGACGCCCATTATCACGGGTTGTCGTGTTCTCTCGGATCTTCCTTCCCCGTCTTCGTGACCTCTTGCCGCTCGGCGGGTTGGTCTGCCGCGGGAGTAGATGATCGTGTCGTTTCGTCTTCTCCTTATGGGTGACTCCTCCCGTGTACTCTCCGCTTCCGTCCGGGATGCGGATGTACGCCGCGGGCGGCTTCGGTGAGAGTCCTCCTCTTCGCTCCCGGGAGATGGGGTATAGCTGGGATCGGTAGACCGTCCATCCCGCTCCCGGTCGGCCAGCTGTCGTTCCAGGTTTTGGACTCTGTGGCGTAGCTCCTGCATTATTATGGCGCTATCGCCGCCCGTTCCCCCGAATGGTCGTGTTCTCGTGTGTTGTTGGGGGGATCTCCGCCCTCCCCTTTGCGAGGCGACGGAGGCTGCCCCCTCCGCTCCGGCCGCTCGAGCTCGGTCGCCGGGACCTAGCGCGACTTCCATTTAGGCAGGGTCGAGTCCCCACAGACGGCGCCAATGTTCGGTTGTTCAGATTCCGGACAGATCGGATGTGTGGGTGGATAGGTGAGGGCGCCTCAACCCTGGTCGCGCTGATTGCGGGTTTGCCGAGCTGGCGAGCAACTTGTACTGATGAACGGACGAGGGGGGTGCCACCTGCAAAGATA
The DNA here is from genome assembly GCF_014773155.1 of Arachis stenosperma. Lineage (NCBI taxonomy): Eukaryota > Viridiplantae > Streptophyta > Magnoliopsida > Fabales > Fabaceae > Arachis > Arachis stenosperma. The sequence goes on from NC_080384.1 coordinate 34,516,158, forward strand.
CTCCGACGCCTAAGTCAGAAAATGTGCAGGCGGGAAAGGTGGTGTGGAAAAGTGACGTACCCCGGGGGAAGAGCCAGTCTTCCCCTTATATACATGTCAGTAGTGGGCCCCTCGTGAGGACAGGCCCATATTCCCAAGGACAATGTCCTGCAGCCGCGTGCGGGTCGTACAAGACACGTGTCCGGGTCGTTTGAAGGGCGAGGAGACAGGTCGGGTGGAGCTCGAGCCAGGGTTGACCCGTCGGGTCTTCGGGCCGGGCCGTAACAGTATTACTGATTATTGAGATCTACTATTAGATTTCAAAGTATTTAATTATTATTTATTTGTGTATAAATATATATAATTTATTTTTAATATATATTTTATATTTTAAATACATTATAAATAAATGATTAATTTAATAATTGATCTTTTATACATACATGATAATATTAATCAAATTTAATTTGGTGTGAGTTTGTGAAATTACAAAGAGAATATATTTTTAAACAATTTTTTATTCTCAAAATTCAGATTTATATTTCTTCATAGAAATTAATATTATTATTTTTAAACATTATACTAATTTGAGAGGAGGTCAAAATTTATGTGATAAATCATTGAATATTATATTAAAATTCATGTTCTTATATTACGTGATCAAATTATGATCATTAATAATCATCATCTATTGTATTTTAATTTTCTTTCAAATTTCAGTTTGAAACTGTCAATAATAAGATATAGAAAAGAATATATACAATAAGCGGAAATCAACATCCTATGGTCCCTATCTTTACCAACTCAAATAATAAAGCTAATTATGCGATAAACCTCCACTCTGGTATTCACTTTATTCATTACTTTATACATATATTATAAATAAAAGTGCACTCTCCCGTAGGTTAACACGGTAATAAAATAATGCTTGGTCTTACAGTCTTACTAAACATTTCATTGATGGAGGTGTCAATTCATATTATGTCAAAAAAAAAAAAAATTAAAATAGAGCATATATATCCTCATTGTAATAAACTATATCACATGCTGACATGGAACCTAGTTATTATTATTTTTATTTTTACAATATTTTTTAGTTTAATAAATTAAAAACTAATTTATTATAAATTTAAATTCATTCAAAAATTTATAACTAATCAACAAATTACTATATGCAAAAAAATATTTATTCAGGATAGTCTTAAAACGATAGAGGCTCAATCGCGGCGGCTCGTACGTCCACCTCGGACATGTTGGGTCCCACATAAATGCACTTGTATAAATTCAAGTACCAGGTTTCTCACTTCACCATCACACACAAACACACACACTCTCTATCCAAACACAAATGTTCACATAATGGGAATTGGGGCAACCTTGGACGGAGAATTCCACCTGCTTCTGGTCGCTGGCCGGAGCTCCGATAAAGTTGACGAATTCGGTGACAAGCATGTGACTTTTGCCGACCCGGTTTTCGGGTTTTGGGAGGATGTTCAGGTTCCAATAGAAAATTCAGATCAGTTTAATAACTTTCTAGAAGATTACGATGATGAAGAAGAGGAGGAAAAAGAGGGATGCGAGAATTTTTGTTCTGTAGAAATGAATAAGGCTTATTGGGAAGAACAAGACAAGCTTCTTCAGGTAAACAATCAATATAGAAAATAAACTTTTTTTTTATTATTTCAACAGATATTTGTTTATTATGTGATATAATTAATTAAGTTAGAAGAATACTAGAAAATCACGAGAATTTATTCATTTTGATCATTAATTAATCATCAATATTTAAAAATACGAAATAAAATATGTTTTCAGGTTACTAAACTAAAGAAATTAAATTTAAAAAATTGAGTTGGATCGAAAATAATAAATTTTAATGCGTCTAACATTTCTCATTAGGTTATTATAATTAAAATTTTGATATTAATGGATCACCGAAAATTTAATATATTTCTACAAACAGGCAACTATACGTAGGACAAGCTCAATTGAGACAAGAGTAAGACAAGCTACGAAGGAGGCTCTAAGAGAGTTAAATGTGTCGGATATACAGTGCCGTTGCCGGCGGCTAGCTGAACCGGTGAAGAGCTGCCGGAATTGCTTGCGGAGAGAAATATGCAACCGCCTGGTGAACCTTGGCTACAATTGTGCCATTTGCAAATCCAAATGGACTAGTTCATCAGAAATCCCATCAGGTATATAATACATATCCATGAACATATAAAGCTTTTGTATTTATAGTGTTTAAAAATTTTATTAATTAATTAGCCTTTTAAACATTACAGATTAATCATATTTGTCTTTCTATTACTCTATTAACAATTTCGTCAATAATTATGATAATCTAGAATGTCAATTAAGATTATGTATGATATTTAATAACTTTATTTGGACATAACAAATATAATTTAGAGACTAAATTAATAGATTTTTTTTAAGAGAACCACTTGGATAAAGATGTCAAAAATATTTCTTTTAAAGATATTTTTTAAAAATTAAAATTTAACACATATAATCAACTAAATTGTATTATTTTTATTAAAATTAGACCGAACAAATCAGTTTAACAAAAAAAATTAATAAATTAAGTTTTGAATCGGTATAAATTAATATTTTTTTATGAAAAATTACTACAATATTTCTATTATAAAACACAACTAAAATATCTCTATTATATATATATTAATTTTAAAAACTTTAAATTCTAATCCTATAACGATAGAGAAAAAAAATGTTAGAATTTAGGATTCTGAAAGTTAATATATATAATAAGAATATTTTAGTCATTTTATATAATATAGGTATTGTAGTTATTTTTTTATAAAAAATAATATTAATTTAGACAAATTCAAAATTTAATTCACTATTTTTTGGTTAAATTAATTTGTCTTATCTAATTTTGACAAAAATAACATAATTTAAGTAATTATATGTGTTAAATTTTAATTATTAAAAAATATCTTTAAAAAAAGACGTTTTCTGCACTTTTATGAGAGTATCTTTTTTTAAACATATGTCTTGAGCGTCTAGTTAAACGTACATATCAAGTATATATTATGTATGTTATTAGTTAATGTTTTAACTCATTAATTGTTAACAAAACTTATTAATGGAGTAATAGAAGGACAATAGTAATTAATTTATTTATAATTTCTGAAAGATTAATTTAATTGATAAATTTTTTCATAAACAAATTTAAAGAACGATTATTTTTTAGAGACTAATTAACTGACACTTATAGCCGATAATAACTTCATTAAGTCTTAGCAAAATAAAGTTAAAAATTTCAAGTAATTGCTTTGTTAATTTATTTTTTTTCCATAATATTTTAGGTGAGCATACTTATCTAGAAGTAACGGATATATCAAATTCTAAAGGAGCAGAAATAAAAGTGGTAATTGAATTGAATTTTCGAGTGGAATTTGAAATGGCAAGAGCTAATGAAGAATACAACAGATTAATTAGCCGATTACCAGAAGTATTCATCGGAAAATCTGAGAGACTAGGGGTGTTAATTAAGATAATGTGCTCTGCTGCTAAGAAATGCATGAAGGAGAAGAAAATGCATCTAGGGCCTTGGAGGAAACACAAGTACATGCAAGCTAAGTGGCTTGGCAATAAGAGCAGCAATATTATTAATAGTTCCATAACACCAACACTACGGCATCAAAAACCTAAGGCTTCAATGCTTACCTTTGATTTATTAGAAAATATTCCTAGCATGCACTATGCTGCTGTTGAGGTAGTTGTGTGAGGAGAAAACTATATATATATAGCCATGCTTCTTTAGTTAATTTTTCAAATCATCATAGTGTACTTCGTTGGTTATGTGACTTATGTCAGATTTTGCTGTGGTAGTTAATTAGTAATAAGCTAAAGTGGTGTATTATTAGTTTTTGATGATCCTAATTTTGCAATTGAATCTGAGGATTAAGATATATATATAAGATAAGGAGATCATCAATAAGTCCAACTCATATATACTTGATGATGAAGTTCTACAAATTTCTAAATTCTTAATCATAATTATTATACTCCATTCTTCTTAAATATGTTTTTTTCTTTTACATTTTTTTATGGTTTAAATACATTAATTTTTTAATTAAAAAAATTAAAAAAAATGCTTAGGTTATTTCGCATTAGCATAACTCTCTCAAAAATTAAACTATATATTCTTAACATGGTGAAAGAAGTAACTCATTAGCATAACTCAATGTTTTTTTTTTTCAGTAATACTAGAGAAATAATAGTCTAGAATTACTTATCTAATTTAACATTTGAAATTTTATGCATGTAATCTTTATAATTATAGATTTATTACATATAAAATTATTTAATTATTTTAGCAACAATTAAAAATACAAAATAAAAAAATTAATATAAAATAAAATAACTTTTGACTACTTTAGATTAAATTTATATTATCTCCCAAATATTTTTTTATTGTTTTCGAGTACTTTCTATTTGCTCGCTCAATTGCTAGTAATAAGAGTCCTACACTCGTGTTGTTCTATAGTTTTCAAATAAATGGTTGAATTTGTTTTTAAAAGATTATTCGTTTTTAAATTGATTTTCGAATTTTTTTAATTAAATTCGTCTTTTAAAAATTTTAAGTTAGTTAAATTAGTTATTTCGTTATTTTTATTGCTAACGGCATCAATATTTACTGATGTGACACATTAAATGACACCATACTAATCATAATACACACTCAATCGTCCTAATTAGTGACTAACATGCATGATAAGTTTATGTAATTAGATTAAATTAATCCCAATTTGAGAGGGCTTTAGATTGAAGGAGACTTTGAGGCATTGAAACCCTTCCATTTGATATTAATTTAATCTAATTTCATAAACTTATCATGTGAGTATGTAGATATAGCATGTTACTTAATATACCATATCAACAAATATTGATGCCATGAGCATGAGCAGTGAAAGTGACGAAAGAATTAATATGATCAACTTAAAATCTTTAAAAGACGAATTTAATTATAAAAATTATTCAAGAACGAATTTAGAGAACAAATAAATTTTTGGGGATGAATTTGATCATTTACTCTATACGTTTATAATTTTTTTAATTATTTTAATTTAGATATTAAATTAAATTATCAACTATATATTGATATTAAACTGCTATGCACTATTTTCCATTTCTTCTTTCCAACCTCCTTACTAACCAAAAATCAAACTTAACAAATTCTTTTAAAAAGGTTGAGTTTGGAAAACTAAATCTTAATCAAAATGATGAACAAATATTAATAGACTATTGTTTGTGTGATTTGTTTTATTAAGTGTGCAAAAAAATAACTTGATCAAAGCTAATAACTAAAGAAGCATAAAATTTAGCCCAAAACTGATCCGTCCCACATACGCACACAATATAACCTAAACATTGAACATCCATAAACAAAAGTCTGAAACACATTTTTCACCAAAAATTAAAATTAAAGGAAATACAGAAATGAGCCTAAATCCCTTCCAAATTCATTCGGTGATCTCAAATCAAATCCATACAAGTCACTGTGTTACCAATAAGGTAAACAAAATATTTAATTCATTTGAATTCTTTTTCAATTTCACCAAACACACACTCTCTTCTCTCTCTTCCTTTTCTACATTTTCACATTAAAACTTAAAAACAAGAAAGAAGAAAATGGAAAGAATTAAAGTTAGGTTTTAGTGAAGAACAAAAAGTGTATTATTAAATTCAAGCAAGTTTCAAAACTACATCAAAAGGGAGGATTGCATCCGGTTAGAGTATTTCAAAAGTTATTTTTTTTTTCGTTCGTGCTACATCAAGAGATTGTGAAAAAGTTTGTTGAGCCTCAAGTACAAATTAAGCAACCGCAAAAAGAGTAAAGTCAAACATGTTCAAAAACTCATCAACGACCACAAATCAAACTTAGAGTCAAAGAAAAGATTCACAGTCAAGATCAAAGGAGCTTAAAAAAAAAGGATGAAAGAGAATGTAAGTTTCATGTCAAAGATTTGGCATTCTCTCTCTCTGTTCTGATGACGTCGCTGCAAAGTCTGATACTGGAGAAGAAGATATCAAAGAGGTTGAAATTGCTTTAACTTTGGAAGATTCACTCTTCTATAATAAGGGTAAACGGCAAAGGGTTGAAGGTAAGAGAGAAAAACAGAACACTAAGTTCGGTTCTCATAGCTACCTGAGTTATTCTAAGTTCTTCTCCTTTATGGTTTTCTTGTTGTATTTCTTTTTCTCAGTTTAGTCTGTCTAAGTCTCATTGAAAAAAGGCAAACATGGTGAGGTTTATAAGAAAAAACCCAAAAAAGGCAGTAAGTTAAACTTGGAGAAAAAGCCATATAATTATCTCAAAAATCCTTTATATGTATTTCTATTTTGTATTATGATCTTGAGAGGATTTCTTTACAAGTTGGGTTAGTATTTGACTGTTGAAAGCTAGGTTAAATTCTAGTCAAATTCAAATTGGATTAGAATCTAGATTTGTATCAGATAGGATTGGTAGATCCTAGAAAGAATTGGTGAATGTAATCCATTGAATGATAGTGAAATTCTGTCACAGTTGTGATAGAAACTGAATGTAGACTACATTGCACTAAATAGATGAATCAGGATACATCTGTGTGCAATTCTCTATTCTCTATTCTATTTATATTTTTATAACTTAATTACTTAAGAGACAAAAAGAAAGTGTCTCTTAATTAAATAGGAGATAAAACAAAAATATTCTCTTAAGTTCTCTTGGTAAAGTTAAATTAAAAAGTCACTATAAAAAAAAAGTTAAGATTCAATTCTCGTCTCTTAGTCATTAATAATTATCAAAATATTATTGAATAAAATAAAATAAACTAAAAAGTGCGATCGTTTTTAGAGCTAGTATTTTATAAATAAAATAATAAAATATTTATAATTATATTTTATTTATAAATCTTGATATTAAGAAATAAATTAAAATAAGTCGACAAACAAATTACAAAAATATACACGTGGATCATATATAACAGAGGAATGATAGTATTTCTTTTATCGGCATGAGGCATATTTGTAGCCACAGTCGCATTTTACAACTAATTCATATCAAGTTCAAACTAATCCTACATTTTTAATTAATGAAAAATTATACGGTTTTAGGGTGTTTTAGTTGTGGAAATGCTAGATATTTTTTTTATTTTTTTTTTTTACTCTGGGTTGGTTTAGTTAAGGAAGGCTATTGCTTTTGGGTCAATAAATTTTCTAAAAAAAGAATTGTACCACTTACTACCCTTTTTGCTCCCTCTATTTGGGATATGACTTGGGCGGTTGGGCCTTTTGCCATTCATTATGGATGGAAAGAGCTTACAAGATTGAAGTCCAACCAAAAATACAAACAAGACAAAAATAAAAGCGACAAAGTGAGGTCAAATATTACGCCCTGAAATAAAAAATAAAAAAAGTGAGGTCAAATACAATATAAAAAAATAAAAAAATAATTTTTAATTAGTCTATGAATTAATTTTAGATTTTAAATTAATAATTTAAAATTAAAAATTTATGATTTAATAAGATCTAAAATTTAAGATAAATAAAATAATTAAAATATTACTGTTATTAAATTCGGTAAAGTTCGATCGTTGCTAACTTGCTATGTTGTTATGGTTATGGACTATTTATGCAAACCGGTTAAATCTGATTTGTTGATCAAACTAAAGAAAAACCGCTCTAAACTAGACCTATGGGTTCTAAGTTCTAAGTTTAGCAAATGGGAATTCGAAGGCAGAGAATTTTTTTCGTGGAGATGGAATGGGGACTAAAATTTTTCATTCTCTCTTACGTACAATTTCACTTTGCGTCGTTTCGAAGTCCCAACTCTCTAGAAAAGTTCAAAACTCCCAATCTCTCATAGTTGTGTCCACTCATAGCAGCATACTCCCTCGCTAGTCGCTACCGGCCACTCTTCCTGCTCAGTGCTTATTCCCTTATGGACTATGATTTGTTATGTTGTATTTCTAAACTTATAATCTTAGATAAAATATGTTTGTAATAATATTTTGTAGTTTGTTTTTTTTTCACTATAATTTTCATATAAATGTTTAACATTGGGAGATGGGGAATGGGACCCTGCGAAAAACACGGGAAACACGAAGAATAGAGATGGGAACGATTATCCTCCTATGACGGGGATCGAGACGGGGATGGAGATCAATTCTGGAGGCGGGAACGGGGAGCAGGGAGGCATTCCTCGCCCTCGCCCCCGCTCCGCCCCATTGACATCCCTATATAGACAATTAGACATCGAAGTCACCACATGTTTTTTTTTTTGTTAAATGTATTTTTTTTTTCATAAATATATTATACACATGTATATAATTTTGATATAATTTTATACGTATATTTAATTACGTAACTTTAAATCAATAAAAATAATTATCTTTTATATTAACTGTATGAATAATCATCTAAAAAAATAGATATAATTACACGACGATATAAAATACTTTACACTATCAGTGTATTAAAATTAAACTCTTCAATTAATTAATTTTTATTTAACTATTTTGATTAGTAATCTTCTAATGTATAGCACCACATTATCTAAAATCCTCTGTGGTGTCTAGCCAATCGCAGCTATTCAAAAAATAAGTAAGAAACTCTAAGTAGTGGAATGACCGTAAAATTCTCGTATAGAAGACTAAATGTGTTATACTTTGTAATTTATGTTATATAATAATATATGTTTAATTTTAAGACATTAATATTGTAAAATATTGTATACATTTATTTAATATAAGTTTTTTTAAATAATTATTTAAACAGCTAATATAAAAAATAATTATATTTACTAACTTAATTATTACATAATTAAATATATATAAAATTAATTTACACTAATTATGAATCAAAATTAAATTATAAAAATATAATATTACAAATCTCGCACCTTTCTAAAATAAAATCTATAAAAAAATTTATGAGTGTAATTATGTGAAGCATTTCTAATCTCTCAAACTAGTTTTTGGAGGTGAGTTACAATAAAGACATTATTATTATTATTATTATTATTATTATTATTATTATTATTATTATTATTATTATTATTATTATTATTATTATTATTATGGATAACTTGATCCGTTCATTGTTTATAGAAAAGAAAATTTCTATTATCTTAAAAATTTAATTATTTTATTGATCTTTATAATTTTATCAAATTTATAATTAGGTTTATATATATATATATATATATACTATTTTTAATTTTATAATTAAATCTTTTTAATATAAAAAATATTAAAATTAATTGAATATTTTTCTGCAAAAATATTTACAATTTAAAACTTAATTAGATATTTGATCACATATTCTTTAAGAGGAATATTCTGTTAATTTTAAAAATTTTGACATAAAAATAACCTAATTACAAAATTAAAAATAATATAAAAATTGAATTAAAAAATATAAAAATTTAATTGTAAATTTAGTAAAATTTAATTATAATTTAGTTATGAATCGAACATGTCTAAAATTATGCTACGGGTAAATAAAATAAATCCATTGATTAGTCATTGCTATAAATAAGTATTTGCCATCTTATAATTTTTATTTATTATATCGCTCTAAATTAAACAAGTTTAATTATTGGCCTATTATAAGTTTGATTATTCTACTATATATCGGATTATTATTTTTGAATTTGGATCCTCTAAATTTTAGACTCATTTTAGAGAATAAAGTGAGATTTTTTACCATTGAATATTTTTTTTCTTATGTATTCTCTTAATCCCACCTATAAAATAAATAGTGATAGATTATATTTTACCCTTTAAAATTAAATTTAAAATTTAGAGGATCTAGATCCATTATTTTTATAACTGATTGTTTAGTTAAAAAATATATAAATTAATACATATAAATATATACAAATATCTGATAATTAATTTAATAATTAATTTTTAGTATTCAGGTCATAATTTTTGTCTAAAATTAGCTACTCCATATGTCTATTAAATACGAATAATTAGCTCTACGGAGGGGATGGGGGAAGTCCAAGGAATAATACCGAAATTTAAACCTGTTTGTTAGTTTTGACGTTTGAATACTCATTGTTCAATATGTTCGGCGGCACAAACTGAACGATATGTCACTTATTCTTTTGTTACTTATTAGTTTGGAATCTATAGCAACGCGTAGTGAAATGGAGTGTGTATGTTACGTTCTTTTTTTGTCTTTAATAGTCGCAATTTACTAGAAATCAAACCTCATGAATTTTAATACGTTGCATCCAACCATGCAGCAGTCTACAATTCTAATAATGTTGTACTAATCCGCCACATCCATCTAATTTTTTCCAATTTCCCCCTCTATTCAAATAATAAAAAAATCTTTCAACTTAACGTATAGTGATAAAAAAAATAAAAAATAAACAAAAAAGGTAAGAATTCAAATTGAAAAAAAATATATATTAAATTTGAAATAGAAATAAAAAGAATAGATTAAAATTGAGTAAAAAAAATTAAATTACTTTTTATTTAATTTTTTAATATAACAAAAAAGGTACTTTTCAACCTAACTTGTTAACGCTATAGTTTGGAAATTGAATCGAAGGACTCATCAACCTTTTAACCAATTTCCCAATGCAATAAGAGAGGAACTCCTCAACTTCAATTATTCACATCATGATTTCATCACAAAACTAAAAAAATGGGTTTTTAAACCTCTAAATTATTCTGTATTACGACTACAATAGCTAAGGAGATATTTATAACCTCTTATTAGGTTAAAAAAAATCTTAAAATCCATAAATATAAAGTCCAATCTAATAATTAAATAAATAAAATTAAAATATATCAAATTAAATTAAACCATTTAAAAAATATAAACTAATATATTCTAAATAACACTTAAGGTGTGTGTGGTTTAAGTATTATTTTGTTACAAAGATTCCATTCCCATGAGAATTAAAGATACCCAAAGAAAATGTGGGAATTGAAATGATAGTATTTTGATTCCATGGAATCAAACTTACTTAAAAATAACTTTTTAAATTTTGAACCAAACATGAAAATATGATATTTTCATCTTAAAATTCCTAAAAATTATTTATAATTCCTTCAACCACCCACACTCTTAAACTCTTTGTATTACGAACATTTAAAACATGCATCATATCGTTCAACTAAATACATATGATTTAATTCTTTTAAAAGTGCTTATCCGGTCTAAAACTTATCCATATTAGGTTTTTGTTTTGGGACTAAAAAAAATTGTCTGGTCTCTTGAATATTTTGTATGCAAAATGCATGTGCCTTTTTATTTTTTTGTGTTTATATCGGAGGCCGTTATGTTAGGTTGATATCTATTGACTATTGTATTGTATTAAACGTGTATTTACACCGTATTCAATAGTATTATTAGATAAAACTAAACTGGAATCTGAATCCTACAAATTAATTAATATCCAATCGTTTGTAATTAACATCATATAATCAAGATTCGATTAAAATTTTTGGACAATACTAAGGAGACAAAAATAACAAGACAAGTTATGACTTTTTTTAACTAATTTTTTTTAGTTATCAAACATTTTCGAAATTTTTATACGGTTTGTTTAAGACTTAACACCACTCGCTTCTTTTAACATTGGCGGCGTTATAATTAACATACGTACATCATATAAAAAGACAAACTGTTGTTCTCTCTCTATTTTTAGTAAGGTGTTTCTTATTATAGACAACTTATGATGAATTGTCAATGTAACGGTATTAAATTGTGAAAAGAATAATAATGGTCATATTACAAGCATAGAGCCATAGACTACTTTTTAGCTACTGTGCAGTCTTTGTTTTCCGTTTGGCTTCTTAAGTTCAAATCAGGCACTCATGGTAGTTGAATACTACTTCCAACCTCACAAAAATCACGTTTCATTTTAAAACATGATATTCATGCATGGAACAGTAGTGTACTGTAATACTGTAGTTTAAATAATAATATGATGAACCAAATCCCTCTTTGCCCGGAAGTTGCGCTGTCCTAGTTGGAGAAAACTCATCATATCAGGATTAATAAAATGTTACGTGCACATACAAATAAATTAGATATAGTTGTCTATTGCTAGATTGATTTTAAAGTTTTTAAAAATTTAGCTGTCAGAATATATTTGATACAAATCTAAAATTTCAGGAACAAAATCGAAACAAAATAAAGTTTAAGAATATTTTTAAAATTTTTGATAAATTTAAAAAAAAATATTTTTTATCCCTTTTTATATATACAAACTTTCTTAATTAATTAACTAAAAATATATTTTCGAGGTACATGTTAGTTAAATTCCAATTCAAAATATCTAACTTGTAATTTATATTATTCATCAAAACAGTTTATTTGTAATATTTTTAATAAATGTGACAAAGATACTTGTTACTTGTAAGTTGAAAGCAAGGACCTTTATTATTTATGATTAGGACTGGCAATTCATACCCTACCCGCGGGTATTCAACCCGGTCCAACCCGTTCGGGTAGGGTAGGCTATCCTACCCGCAGCGGGTAGGGTAGGGTACGGTCCGGGTATGTCTGCGGGTAGGGTAGGGTACGGGTTTAGGGTGTACCCTACCCTACCCTACCCGCACCTCATATATAACACATATTTTATAAAAATCTCTCTATATAGTGAAGAAAGTGAGAGTTGAACCTACAACCTCTCTTATGTAATGACTTATAATAAGTGGACAACCACAAAACTAGTTAGTTAATTAGGTAATTTAGAGCATTAATTTTTTATTTTTTATGTTATTAATACGTATAAAATTCGAAATAATTGAATTTTATATTTACTTTGAAAAATTTTGATATTTCTGCGGGTAGGGTAGGGTAGGATAGGGTTTAGAATTTTAGGGTGCGGGTAGGGTTAGGGTTGAGAGATTCTCAACCCGCGAGTAGGGTAGGGTAGAATTTTAATGAAATTTTCAACCCGCGGGTAGGGTTAGGGTAGGATCCAAACCCTACCCTACCCTACCCATTGCCAGCCCTATTTATGATAAGATCATAAAGTTGATAACACTTTTTCTGAGTTTGTGCTGGATCTTGAATGCCAGTGAGTCGTGATGAATGGTGATATAGCATTGGATACTTTGAAATTAAATGCAACCTTAGTACTTCCGTTTCGTTATTTGACTTTTGACTCATTACAAGAAGAAAGAAATAAATAAAAAAAGAAAAAGTTTAGGGGCCAGCAATTGAATTTTGATCAGTATGTAACTAGCAGAAAAATGTGAGTTATTAGATGAAATTTCACATCAATCTCACACTATTAAATTATCATTGATGATTATTTATTGACTACTAATCACAAAAATTGCTGGCTTCCTAACATTACTCTAAAAAAAAAGGCGCAGGAATAAAGTGCAAATAAAAAGGTTGGTAATAGTAATACTATAATAAAAAATTATGTGAATCTATATAAATTATTAATCCCATAAAAAAAGAGATAACTTTCAGCTAATGCACTAGTTATAAACTTATAATACATTTTTCTAAAAAATATCGTTATTAGAAGTAAATTTTTCTTAAAAAAAAGATAAATATTATAAATGCAATAAATATTTAAAAATATTAGTTAGGGTCAAGAACCGAGCTTACTTTTGTCCATCAATGTACGTGGAGTGTGTGGAATTGGCCCAAATGATAGTGTGTAATGTTAACCTATTGACTCCCTAGTGAGTATACGGAAGAGTTCCAAGTCTACTAAAAATATATTGGTTTGAATTATAAAATAATATATATAATATATTAATTAAAATTAACTATTAAAATAATTGAAATATCGACTGATACACTTAAAATTTTTCAATAATATATATCATATATATATATAACTAATTAACTATTCATGTAGCATTGTCGTTTTTCTCGCAGAAAATTTTGGGTAACATCGCATTTAAGTAATTTTGACTCACAATTAGTCGATATAAATATTAAATTATTTTTAATAAATAAATTTATTAATTTATATACATAAATTTTAATAAATATATTTTCAAATTATATTGACTTATATTATAATTAAATTTTAATAAATATAAATATAAATTATATATTTTATATATACAAATAAATTTTTATAAATATAAATGTAAATTATTACTAGTCAAATGTTAATGTAAAATAATAATATTTATTGATTTATTTCTATCAACTTAAGTATTTAAAATAAATTATTTTATAACATAATATTAAAAATTTTATGATTATTAAAAAATTAAAATTTAATATTTAATAATTATATAAAATATATTATATATAATTATTTATATATTTTTTATTATTTTAAATTTTTAGAATCAGAAATTTTATGATAATAAATATATTTTATTAGTATTTATTTCGGTATTTTAAATTAATTAATTAATACGCATCGATACGATGCAAATTTATTAGACAAATTAAAAAATACCACTAAGATTATATTCTCTTCGTCAGTATTTATTTTTATTTTTAAAAAAAATTATTATATCACGGTATGTACTAAAATATCCTTGCAAATACTTATAAAAAGATAAATATATATATATATATATATATATATATATATATCTTTTGAAATATTTTTATTAAAAGATTAAATAATTTCTTTTATTGTTATAATAAAAATATCCTTATACGCGTACAATTAAAAAACATAAAGGTGGTTTTCCAAAATAGAAATTTTTTTTTTAACAAGAACTTGTGGTTTTATTGGAAAAAAGATCACTGCTGTGGTCCAGCCGCCCGCTTATATTAGATGGGAAAAGAAGATGAAGATGAACAACGAACAATAGGATTTCTGATTTTGATTTTTCTTCCTTTTCCTTTTTGAAACTTTTACGTTAAGGGTATTACATTTTAATTGTTTTAATGGCATAAGAATACTTTTGTTATAATAATAAAAAAGATTATTTAGTCTTTTAAAAAATACTCAAAAGGATATATTTATTTTTTCATAATTATTTATAAGAATATTTTAGTACATATAGTGATATAATAATTTTTTAAAAAAATTTAAAAAATAAATAATATAATCTTTGTGGTATCTTTTTCTTTGTCTAAATTTTATCGTATTGAATGTATTAATTAATTATTATACTGAAGGAAGCACTTATTTTATTAGTTGATTAATATGAAAAATAATAATCTCAACAAAATCTTGTTCTTCATAATTGTAAAAGAAAAAGGAAAGCATCATTGACAACTATATATATATATATATATATTCTTTTAAAAGCCATGTATTATCAATATAAAAATATTTGATGATGAGTTATAGTTCAAATAGCATAATTTTTTTATATTTATCTAAAAAATTATAAATTTGAATTTCTTTATCTTTAGTAAAAAAAAAATATAAAAATATTTGATGACAAAAAATATTAATAAAAAATAGTCAAAATTTATCTTATTTAATATTTATTAATTTTAAAAATAATTAATAAATATTAAATAAATTTTTTCTCCTAATGTTACCGCTACGTTAACAATGATTGTTTGAACAGAATCAAGACAATTAGAGCAGACTTAGGTAGAGTTGGAATTTGAAAGCGAGTTAAGTCAGCTCATGAACTTACTCAAACTCGATTTGTTAATAACTCAATAAACTAAATTTTTGAGCTAGTGAGCGAAATTTGAGCTTGGGATTGAACTCATAAATTAAATGAACCAAATTTAAACTTGAATAAGCTCAACTCATTAGATCGTGAGCAGACTCGATTATAAATATATTAACATACATATCCTATATATACATTTAATTTATGTTTTAAATATTATATATATACATATGAAATAGTAATATATAGTTATATATATTAATTATCTTAATTATTTAAAATTTTATATTTATTTTTTATATATAATTTTGATGTAGGACATAAATAAAAAAATTATAATTTATTGATAGATAAATAATATATAAAATTAATCTTTTTAAATATTTTTTTAAAATATATAAATTATAATTTATTGATATAAAATTATAGATTATGTTTTTATTATTTGAGCCAACTCGTGAGCTCGATCCTGCTTGTGTGCTTTCAGTGAGTCGAGTTTGAGTTTAAGAAATAAGTTCGATTGTTAATAAATCGAATCGTGAGTCAAGCTTAATTTTTATGAACCAAACTTAAACTTGATCTAACTCGACTTAGTTCGGTTCACTTCCAATCTTAGACGTAGGTACAAGCTAAATCCATATTATTATTCCCTTTATTACTATATATAAGCACAAGCCCATTTGAAATGATTAAACAAATTAAACGCGTTACATGGGAGAGATTCATTTTTCATGCGCTATTTTACCCAAATAAAGTAAGTGAACAAATTTTCTATAAGAACAAAGGGAATATTCCCTTTTTCATTGACAAAACAATCCACTAGATAATTAAGAAGAATTTCAGTCAACTCCTGCTAATTTTTATTGTCTTTCGTCGCGAACAGCGACTTCTGATTTAACCAAGTGGTTAGTAGTTTTTTTATGTATTTTTTTTTATTTTAGTAGAATTAATGATTCATATAGATGTTATTTGATGAAAGCATATTTTTTGATAAGTTTTAAGTTAAAATGAATATTTCTATTCTTTTCTATAATTCAGAATCTATGTAAAAAAGTTAGTATATGATGTTCATTAAGTTTGTTTAAATAATAGATGTTCCATGATTTCTATTTGGTTAATGGATGTTTTTGAATGATTTTAGATTTTTTTTAGTGTTGTACTTTGACTTTTGTTAAATTAGTGGTTCATATTTTCCATGCTACTGGTTTCTGATTGCTTTGCTTGATGTCCCTTTGCATAGGTTTGCGAAAGTGTCTTTCTTATGATTGCGGATGTTTTTTTTATTTTTTAAATTTGATATTATATCAACATTTTTTTTTATTAGAAAGATGTTTGTTCTGTGAGCGACAGGATGGTTCTGTATGTTTTGTTGGATTTATGTGGATTGGGAATTTTGGGAAAAAGCTAGTAATAAAAAAGTTCAGTTTTTGGAAATGAAATTGTTTTTTTTTGTGTTCATAAAATTGGGTTTGAATGTATGTGGTCATTTTAGTTTATTTTTAATTGAATTGACATTGGTTTATAATTTAGTCATTCAAAATTGGTTCAATTGTTTGAATTAGGTATATTTTTTGTTTTAAGTTAAAATGGATGTTTCTGCTCTTTTACATAGTTTAGAATCTATGTATAAGAGTTAGTATGTGATGTTCATCTTCAACAGCGCGCCTCATCACTTCCTTCGCTAGTTCGTATGCAAGTCAATGTCACCGCCACGGTCTGGCCATCTTGGTAAACTCGCAAAATGGCGCTGTAACTTATATCCTTCCAATGGGCCGAGTCAAGTATGCCCAGGCTCCACGACACGCCAACCCATCTTCTCCTCTTCCGTTGCACGTTGCTGCTCTAACATGTTAATTGATGGTTACGGTTTTATTTAACAGAGGATGGTTTTTATTTGTTCTAAGGTTCAGATACTAGGATTTGTGGTTCATATGAGTTATTCTTTAATTTTATTGAATTATTGGCCGTTTTTTTTATAGATGGATGTTTTTTTTAAAGTTGTACGCTCTCTGATCTATTAAGACATTGATGTGTCTTGTTGTTTTTGTTAAACGCTTGTTTTGTTTTAATCAGTTAATACTTCAATGTGTCTTTAATGGATGTATCTTCTGATTAAAATTTATTTAAATGTGTCTTTAATAAATTTATCTTCTGTTTAAAATTTGTTTAAATGTGTCTTTAATGAACGTATCTTTTGTTTAGAAATTTAATGTTGTTTTTCGAAATTTTTGGATTTTTTTTTTAATTAAGACCCAAATTTTTCTCAAGCTAAAAGAGGAGATAAAGAAAACTACAACTAATTTGGTCTCTCAAGCAGATAGAGAAATTAAAGCTCCATCTCAATGAGCGTGATCAAGAAATTTAACTTTTGTTTAGTTATTTTATTGAATTCTCAAAATTTTTTAGAGAAGTTCATTAAATGTCATCCAATAAATTAGTCCTAAATTTGAGGGTTATTCTCAAAGCTACAATATTGAAACAAAGATTTTCGTTCAGTAATAAAATGAGAAAAAGATAGCCAGCTAGCTAAAAATACATTGTGGCTAAATTCTAAAAAGCAAAACTTCAATGATTGGCATTGCAACTGAAAAGTGAAAAATGTAAAATGTAAAAAAAAAAAAACTTATGTATGACAAGAAAATACATAAATTTCCATTATCGAATAGCATGCTGCTCCATGAGGGATCCAACTAAATAAAAAATATTTCATTCTAAAAAAAATTATCTTAGCAAAATCAAGAACACTACAAGAAACACAAGATGCTTACTCAAATAGCATGGTTGGAATAAAATTACCGTCAGAATTAGAATTGACTATAGAATCAAACTTCTCATAAAAAATCAAATATTCGAAATTAGAATAAAAATCTCATTCCATAAACTTGGCACTCTCAAACAAATAAAAATTAAAAAATAAAAATAATAATAAAAAATACCAAGTCACAGTCCATTTCTAACCATAAATAACTTGACAAAATAAAAGATACACACAAGATACGCACATAAAGGATGGCAAATTGGCAACAGCTTTTGAAAGCAATTTTCCAATGGTTATGGAATTAATTTGGTCCCCCCCAGTGTGTGTCTTCTTGATTTGCGTTAACTCATTGCAACAAGGAATTCAATTGCTCAAGTAAGGGGGAATGATGCATGCATCCTGACATGGGATGCATGGGAAAGGAGTAACAATTATTTGCAAGGAATTCAATTGCTCAAGTCAAGGGGAAATAATGCATGCGTCGTGACATACATGCGAAAGGAGTAACAAGTTTTTTTTTTTCAAAGTGGAGTGACAATTATTGTGTTATAGTCAACAATATATATATATATATATATATATATATATATATATATATATATATATATATTAAATTTTACTTTTCTGATAGTAAGTTTTTTTAATATATAAAAATGTAATACTTATATAATATAAGTCTTGAATATTGGTCTTTTGTCCTCATGTAAGAGACTTTAATTTCTATAGTTTGGCTCTTGTTCCGGTCTCTGTTCCACACGGCGGATAAGAAGAAACACAAGGATTTTTTTTATTATACAATAAAAAATATTTTATTTTAAAAAAATTGTTTACTAGGATTTAGTTTTAGTTTTGGCTTGTATTCAGTTGGCTTAATATCTAAACAAACTGCATCATGTTTTATTCAATTCGCCTCGTGATTGAATGAACTGACTAACTAACTAACTCCTTCCCTTCGTATATAGTAATGCGGTAAATGCGGTAAACAACATCACGTCTAAACTTTATAAATATAACGAATGTGAGATGAATTTATTCGCATCAAATGTTATCCTTTTTTACTTTTTTCACCTCTTTTTTTTCAAATTTTCTTTTTATTTTTAAATATCTTGAACGTGGTTGTTATCAATTTATTATGATAAAAAAATATTATTAGATCATAATAAATCTGTTATATTTAATTCTGTTTAATTGATATTTAATGGCATGTCACTTGAAATAAGATGTCTAGTAAAGTTGAGTAATTTTGTTTTACATGTCATTGATAAGCAACACACAAAATAAGTAAAAAAATTTAGGACAAATATCCAAAATAATACTTTTTATTAGAAAATGTATTATTTTATTAAGTAAGAATTATTTAACAATTTTGTTTGGCACAGGTATTAGCTAGATAAAACTAATCAGAAGCTTGCACAATCATTTTTCTAAAATCCTAAAGATCCTGAAATACTCAGCTTTCGGAACCATGATGGATTTACCACCTACTTACTCTGGTCATGTTTTTTAGTGGGTTTCGATACAGCTCCTAACAACTGCAAACATAACTCCTCTATACTTCGTACATCATAAAATAGCTCCAGACTCAGAAAATTTATATTAAAGGAAAAAATAATATACATTATTATTAAAAAATATATTAATTAAAAAAAATGCATATTAATTATTCGAATAAAAAAATATATTAGCCACTAATTTTTTTTTTGCAAATCTTGAGGGTATTTCTTTTTTTGTTTTCATATTTTAAAAATGTTAAATAATTATTTTATTATCAATTTAAATGAATGTCTCTCTTTCTATATATATGTTGCATCCGGTGCAGCTAGTCTCTTGGCTAACCCGACCCGATCTGACCCGACCCAGGAAGACGGACAATAAGGCACTGCATGCTCGGTCCCTACCCAGATACCTCATGAGAGCCAGCTATAGACAGCTGGAGATTAGGAAAGTTTCTGGAAGGTGGGTCTGCCCTCGTGGGACCCACCTCACTGATATGGTATAAAAGGGGAGGGATCTACCACTCCCCCAAGGTACCTCACCAAAAACACCTTACTCCCTTTTCGCCTGCATATCTCATTGACTTGAGTGTCAGAGTGGCTTTGCAGGTGACACCCCCACTCCACTCGAAGTACTCGGAAAGTCGGCCGCTCCAACTCTCACACCCACGATCCAGAACCAGGCGGGAATCCACCTTCACATCCAAGAGACTTCCTCGAACCGTCCGGTACCCGAGCAACTGAACATTGGCGCCGTCTGTGGGGACCCGCCCAAATGAACTTCCTTATGGGTCCTGGAGAGCCAGGCAATGAAGCCGAACCCAGGGGGCAGCCTCCGTGGCCTCCTCTCGCGAGCGCACGAGGTCCCCTCTACGACAACCTGAGCTATCCTCACGCTCCCAAGAGAGAAGCCCTTTGGGGGAACAGGCAGCGATAGCGCCAGAATAATGCAGGAACTACGACACAGGGTGCAGAACCTGGAACGCCAGCTAGCAAATCATGGACGTCGTCAACAAACTCCCGAACCAAATTACTCACGGTCTCCCAAGAGACGGGAAAGAACTCCTCAGAGAAGTCGCTCCAGGCGCACACCGAGCCCACGATCTGAATCTGATAGTCTCCAGGGGGAGAACCGGGAGGCGCCAAGAAGACGGCAGGACCCTGTGATATACACCCGACCCTCAGGGAGACGAGCCACCGAGCAGAATCGAGAGGACGACGGAGAAAGGCCAAAGAAAACGTGGCGCCCCATGATCATGGAGGCAACCCCTTTCCATCATTCCATCCTCGAGGTCTGGCTACCAAAGCACTTTGATAAGCCAATAGACATGAGGTATGATGGAACCCAAGACCCACAAGAACATCTAACGGCCTTCGAGGCCAGGATGAATTTGGAAGGGGTAGGCGACGAGGTGAGATGCCGCGCCTTCCCTGTCACTTTGGCAGGGCCTACAATTCGGTGGTTTAATAACCTCTCGCAAGGTTCTATGGCCAAATTCTCCGACATCAGCCGCGCTTTCTTGGCCCAGTTTACTATTTAGATTACAAAGGCAAAACACCCGATCAACCTACTCGGGGTGACACAAAGATCTGGCGAACCGACAAGGAAGTACTTGGACAGGTTCAACGACGAGTGTGTGGAGATTGACGGCGTAACCGATTCGGTGGCCAGTTTATGTGTGACGAATGGACTTCTGAATGAGGATTTCAGGAAGCATCTTACCACCAAGCCTGTGTGGACGATGCAAGAAATCCAGAGCGTGGCCAGGGAGTATATCAACGATGAAGAAGTCAGTCAAGTAGTGGCAGCCTGCCTACAACCAACCTCGGCAATACGGTAGTGGGAAAAAACTGAGGGAGCACACCAAAGACAGAGTGTCAACCAAGACCTTCAAGCCGTTTCCCCGAGTCGGGAAGTTTACCAACTATACCCCCTTACGGTCCTCATTGTTGTAGTCTATCAGCAGATAGCTGATAAGGGCATTCTGTCGAAGCCCCGACCTCTAAAGGACAGAACCGGAGGGAACAAAAACCTCTATTGTGATTACCACAAGGGCTATGGACACAAAACCCAAGATTATTTTGACCTAAAGGATGCGCTGGAACAAGCGATCCGGGAGGGAAAACTAGCCAAATTCTCCCACCTCATTAGGGACCCGCAGAGACGAGATCGCGATCGAGATGGAGACGAAAAGAGCCGCACGGTGAGGTGACGTCAAGAACCCGAGGACCATGAGCGCGGCCTCACCATAGTGAACGTAGTGGTCGGAAGAGACGCGATTCCAAGGTCAAAATTGGCGCACAAGAAAGACACCAGAGTCCTGACTGTGGCGTCATCCAGCCCCGCGCCGAACTCCAAGAGGACTCTGTCCATATCATTTGGTCCAGAGGACCAATGGTTTGAAGAGGTCGCGGAGAACCCTCCGATGGTAATCACGGCTAGAGTGGAAACCGGCCTAGTAAAGCGGATCTTCGTAGACATCGGGGCTGATTCAAATATCATGTTCCGCAACGTGTTCGATGCTTTAGACCTCCGGGATGCCGATTTAAAGACTCACCAGCACGGTGTGGTCGGATTGGGAGATCACTTTATCAAGCCCGATGGGATGATCTCCCTACCGGTATCCATAGGACTGGGACAAGGAAAAAGGTCGGTAATGGCGGAGTTCGTGGTTCTACGAGACTCAACGGCCTACAACCTCATTTTAGGGAGAAAGACTATTAATGACCTCAGAGCAGTGATCAGCACAAAGATGCTGATAATGAAGTTTATTGCGGATGACGGGTCCGTGGGATCCATCAAGGAATACTTGGAAACGGCAGTCGCGTGCGACAATGTCAGTCTCTACCTAAGAAAGAAATCCAAAGAGGCGTCAGGAATATTCCTTGCCGATCTGGTCGATGACAAGCCCAGACCCGAGCCAGAAGGGAACTTATAGAAGTTCAGGGTTGGCAACTCCGAGGAGAAGTTCACTTTCGTGAACAGAAACCTCCCCCACAACTTGAAAGAACCTCTAATGGAAATGGTCAGGGCTAATGGTGACCTATTCACCTGGATGCCAGCTGACATGCCGGGGATAGACCCCCAGCTCATGTCACACCACCTAACCGTCAAGGCGGAAGCCAAGCCGGTGGCTCAAAGGAGAAGAAAAATGTCCCAAGAAAGGGCAGAGGAGGTAGCCAGGCAGACGACTAGCCTTCTAGAAGCAGGATTTATCCGGGAACTTGACTACTCGACTTGGCTGTCGAATGTAGTCCTAGTCAAAAAGCCCAATGAAAAATAGAGAATGTGTGTGGATTATTCCGATCTTAACAAAGCATGTCCCAAGGACTCCTACCCCCTCCCCAACATAGATGTCCTTGTAGACGCGGCGGCGGGACAATCATATACCGATGCACCGGCCAGATGAAGAGAAAACGGCGTTCATAACGCCAGGGGGAACATACTGTTACAAGGTAATGCCGTTTGGGCTGAAGAACGCAGGGGCCACATACCAAAGGCTGATGAACAAGATATTCAGCAACCTTATAGGCAAAATGGTGGAAGTGTACGTGGACGGTGTCCTAGTAAAGACCACCCAGCCTGAGGACCTCATAAGCGACCTAGAAAATGTATTCGCCTCCTTCTGGCGACACGGCATGAGGCTTAATCCGCTCAAGTGTGCCTTTGCCATAGAAGCAGGGAAATTCTTGGGGTTTACGATAACCCAAAGAGGGGTGGAGGCCAACCCAGAAAAGTGTGAAGCAATACTCCAAATAAAGAGCCTGGGGTCTATCAAAGACGTCCAGAGGTTGGCAGGAAGGCTCACCGCACTATCCCGCTTCATCGGGGGGTCGGCTGCTAAAGCCCTACCATTCTTCAACTTGATGAGGAAGGGAATATCGTTTGAATGGATCCCAGCATGTGAAGAAGCCTTCAAGCATTTCAAGGAGATACTCTCGACACCATCTGTTCTCGAGAAGCCTAAGAACAGAGAACCGTTGTACCTGTACCTGGCGATAACTGACGAAGCAATGGCGGCGGTCTTAGTGCGAGAGGAAGGAAAAACCCAACAACCAATTTATTTTGTGAACAAAGCACTGAAAAGAGCAGAGTTAAGATACAGTAAGCTAGAGAAGCTAGCATTTGCGCTCCTGACCTCTTCCCGCAGATTGCGATAGTACTTCCAAGGACATCAAGTGATCGTTAGGACGGATCAGGGAATCCGCCAGGTACTCCAGAAACCTGATCTAGCGGGAAGAATGATGACTTGGGCTATCGATCTGTCCTAGTATGACTTACAGTATGAACCCAAACATGCGATTAAAGCTTAGGTCATGGCGGACTTCTTGGTGGAAGTAACAGTAAACCCAACTGAGGCACCGAGCACACGGTGGAAGCTCCATCTGGACGGAGCCTCTAACCAGACGTTCGGGGGAGTCGGGATAATCCTGGATAGCCTGACCGGGGTTGTATATGAATAGTCGGTCAAGTTCGAGTTCCCGGTATCAAACAATCAAGCGGAGTATGAGGTCCTTCTGGGCGGTTTAGTCTTGGCAGGGGAGGTCGGAGCCACAAGACTGGAGATATGTAGTGATTCACAGGTCATGACTTCATAGATCAATGGGACGTATCAGGCTAGAGATTCATTATTGCAAAAATATATGGAGAAGGTCAGAGAATTAACCAGGCAATTTGAGGAGGTCACGGTGCAGCATGTCCCAAGAGAGAGGAACACACGAGCAAACCTCTTGTCAAAGCTGGTGAGCACAAAGCCAGGAGTGGGGAACCGATCTCTCATTCAAGGCTTAGTAAAAGAACCGGCAGTCTCCCTACATTTAACAAAGGTAGATCCCTCCTGGATGGACCTGATCGCCGACTTCTTGGAAAGTGGCAAACTCCCCAAAGAAGAAAAGTCGGCAAAAACGCTGAGGAGGGATGCGGCCAAATATGCAATCATACAAGGCCAGTTGTTTAAGAAAGGACTAAGCCAACCCCTGTTGAAATGCCTACATCCCGACCAAACAGACTATGTGTTTAGGAAATTTCACGAGGGATGCTGCGGCCACCACATCGGGGAAAAGGCCTTAGCCAGGAAACTAATCAGAGCCGGTTACTACTGGCCTTCAATGATGAAGGATTCCAAGGAATATGTGAGAAAGTGCAAAAGATGTTAGGAGAACGCCAATTTTCACAAGGTGCCAGCGGTCGAACTAAGCGTGCTAACGGCTTCCCGACCATTTTCACACTGGGGAGTCAACCTGCTAGGACCCTTCCCAGTCGGACCAGTGCAAGTCAAATACCTAATAGTGGCCGTTGACTATTATACCAAGTGGATAGAGGCTGAGCCATTGGCTAGCATATCCTCAACTAATTATCGAAAGTTCACGTGGAGGCAAGTAATAATCCGATTTGGGATCCCCGAGGTCGTTGTCTCCGACAACGGAACGCAGTTCGCCGACAAGAAGTTCAGAGAATTCATTGCCGGCTTGGGCATAAAACAGAAGTTCTCCTCAGTGGAACATCCCCAAACCAACGGCTAGGTCGAGGCCGCAAATAAGGTCATTTTACAGGGCCTCAAAAAGCGGCTCGACAAGAAGAAGGGAACATGGGCCGACGAGCTAGCCTCAGTCCTATGGTCCTACCGCACGACCCAGCAATCGTCTACTGGGGAGTCCCCTTTCTGTCTAACTTATGGGGTAGACGCATTGATACCTGTAGAAGTTGGTGAGCCGAGCCCTCGACTACTTTTAGGAGGAGTTGAGGAGGCTGTAGAAAAAGACCTAATAGACGAGGCTAGGGAGATGTCCCACTTGTCAGAAACAGCGTTGAAGCAAAGGATGGTCCTACGCTACAACGCCAAGGTACTCAAGAGAGAGTTTGGGCAAAACGACCTGGTTTTGAGGCGTAATGACATTGGTCTACCGACTGCAGGAGAAGGAAAGCTGGAGGCAAACTGGAAACGCCCATACAGGGTAAAGGAGGTAATCGGTAGAGGCGCCTACAAGTTAGAACGACTAGACGGCAAAGAAGTTCTGAGAACATAGAATGCGGACAACTTAAGAAGATTCTATTTTTAGGCCAAGCATGCCGACTAGGCGACCTGGCAAGATCGGTAAGGTCTGCATTACTTTATGGTTGAATAGGTAATATAGTTTATCTTTGTCAATCATTTGTCATCGCCATATGTCGGACCGATTACCGATTAATGTTCACTTTATGATTGAATTTAATGTTTCCCTCTATGTTCTATATTGTTTTGTAAATGCGACGGCTACACGGTAACCCGGGATTGATCACCTCGGGAACCACCAAAAGTAATACGTAATAAACAGCTATAACAATAAAGGCCACGACCTGGCCTTGTCAATTACCAGCACAACGGTAAAGCGGACGTAAGCAGATAGCCAATACCAACAAAATGGTAACAAAATATAACGAAAGGGTATTGCCGACTAAACGAGGAGCAAAACAGTAATTACAAGCCGACCATGCGGCTAACGTTTCAATGAAAGTAATCTGATGATTAGATTTTTGATGGTTTAGAATTTCACAAATGAATTCTCGTTGCGAGTATAGTTCCTAAACCAAACAATAATCTTTTCATACAAAAAGTTGTTTGTCACTAAAACAAACCCCCTAAATTTATAAACCGAAGTATTGGAACCTCGGGTCATTCTCCCTAGGAATTACAATAAAGTGTCTTGTTATTGATTAGAAATGTGTTTTGGGGTTTTGGATAAGAAGCATGAAAGTAAATGGCAATGAAAATAAACTAACAGCTATAAAAGGCTCTTGGCAAGGTATGAAAATTAGAAGTCCTATCCTAGTTATCCTTCTCAATTGTGATGAGAATTGTTCATTGCTATCACTTAGTTAACCCTTACTAAATAAAGGAAAGTCAAGTGGATGAATTGACTTGAGCCACAAGTCCTAGCCAACTCCCAAGGAAAGACTAGCTTTAGTGCACTCCAAACCAATTAGCAATCTCTCCAATTACCAATCAACAAAGGAATTAGATAACTCAAGCATCACTAATTACTCTACCTAGACCAAGAGGAACAAAATCTAACTAATCGCTATAAGAGACATTTCATCAAACACATAGAGTGCAATACAAGTAAACACATGAATTTGCAAGAATTAAAGAAAGATCTAACTACAAAAGCAAGAGGTCTACAATAGAAAACCAAATCAATCATGAAACAACAAAGAACTTACCAATTGCATTGAAGGAGAAATGTAGATCTACAAAAGAGAATTCACAAACTACAAACAAAAGAATTACATTAGAAGAAGAATTCTATAACTACAATAGAGGGGAGGAACGAAAATTGGAAGAGAGAAGAAGAAGAAATAGATCTAGATCTAAGAACTAAGCCTAATCCTAATCCTAATCCTAATCCTAGAGAGAAGTGAGAGCTTCTCTCTCTAGAAACTACTTCCAAAACTAAACTAAAACTAATGGTAACTAACTTATGTTTCCCTCTTCACTCCTTGGGTTAAATAGCATCAGAAATGAGTTAGATTGGGCCCACAAGGCTTTAGAATTCGCTGGCCACATTTTGCTTTAAGTGAACCAGGTGGCAGCAACGGCGCGTGCGCGTACTTTGCGTGTGCGCGCCACCATACGTGTAGCAACTATGGCAAATCTTATATTGTTTCGAAGCCCCGGATGTTAGCTTTCTAACCCAACTGAAACCCCATCATTTGGACCTCTGTAGCTCAAGTTATGGTCGTTTAAGTACGAAGAGGTCGGCTTGACAGCTTTCCGTTTCTTTCATTTCTTCATGAGTTCTCCAACTTTTCATGCTTCTTTCTTCATTCCCTTGATCCAATCTTTGCCTCCTAAACCTTAAATCACTTAACAAACATATCAAGGCATCTAATGAAATCAAGGAGAATTATATTTATCTATTTTAAGACCTAAAAAGCATGTTTTCACTCTTAAGCACAATTAAAGGAGAAGTTATAAAATCATGCTATTTCAATGGATAAATGTGGGTAAAAGGTTATAAAATCCCCTAAAATCAATACAAGATAAACCCTACAAATGGGGTTTATCAACCTCCCCACACTTAAACCAAGCATGTCCTCATGCTAAAACCAAGAGAAAGCAAAGGGATCAACATTTATTCAATGAAAACTAACTAAATGCAATCTACCTATATGTAACTATCTACATGAATGCAATTGCTTGGTCAAAATAAATTAATTCCCAAGAGCATATATGCACAAGGACTAAGGACTAGCAAGTCTAATCCACAATTGAATTGAGCTATTAAATATTTTTACAAACTTGCATGAAAGGAGATGATCATTGGTGGAAACATGTAATTAAGCATCAAACCCTCACCGGATGTATTTGCACTCTATTCGCTCAAGTGTTTAGGGTTGATTCACTCAATTCTCTCCTAATCATACTTTCTAAGATTTGTTTTTCTTCTAACAATCGACATATATTTCATGCATGCATACAAGTATCATGAGGTATTTTCTTTAGGTTGTAATGGGGCTAGGGTCAAGGTAGGATGCATATTTGGTTAAGTGAGTTTGAAATTTGAATCTTTGATAAGCTTAAACTTCCCACCTAACCTATGACATCCTATACAATTAAATTCCAACCTAACTACCCATTTTTTACTCTTTCACATACTCATGTATTTCTTTTTAATTTCACAACACCTATGCATTGATTTTATTGGACTATACTTTGATTTGGGCATTTTGTCCCCTTTTTATTCCTTTCTTTTTTTTTTCTTCTTTTTCTTTCTTTTTCTATATATTTTTTTCTTTTCCATATTATTTTTTTTCTTTTTCTTTTGTTTTTCTCATTTTTTTTCTATATACAAGAATCTCAATGCATAAGGTTTTACATTTGATCAATACATGAGTATGTACCCAATTTCCAATATTTTCAATAACAATACAAAATTACCCTTTTATTCACCCAATGTCCCAAGGTTCCCACACTTGAATGGTACTCACACACTCTAGCCTAAGCTAATCAAAGATCCAAATAAGGACATTTATTGTTTTTCGCTTTAAGGCTTGTAATGTGCTAAAATTAAGAACAAGTGGGTTAATCGTAGGCTCAAATTTGGCTAACAAAGGAAGATAAAAGGTAAGGCCATTTGGGTAAGTGAGCTAATGAAATGATGGCCTCAATCATATAAATGCATGAATACACAAAATAATGGACATAAAGAATCAAACAAATCAAAGATTACAATCATAGGAAGAGAATAATGCACACAAGAAGGAAGAAAAAGTGGTTATAAGATGTAACCACACCATTAGGCTCAAATCTCACAAGCTTGTATTCTTAGCTCAAAACATGATCCACAAGATATATATAATTCAAGCAAGTTCTATGAAAAGTTTTCGCTCAAATCAATTGGTGCCCTATAGATAGAAATCTTGAAAAATTTCATTATTTTGACTAAGCTTATTGTGTATACATATGCAAAAATTAAGAAAATGCAAGTAAAAATCCTAAAATCCTAGAATGAAATGCAAAAGTGTTGGGATTTAGAAATTTGTCACCCAAAATCGCCGATTGGTCGGACGACCTCCCCACACTTAAAAGTTTGCACCGTCCTCGGTGCATACAAAGAAGAGCAGGGTGGACGGGTTACGGCAATTGATGAGCTTCTGCACAAGGATGTGCGGAGGACTTGTTTGTTGCCCCATTTAAAAGCTTTTCCTTTCTCCCTCCTTGGTGGCCAACCAAAAAGGAAAGAAAAAGAAAGAAAGTTAAGCCTATAACAAAGATATCGAAGCGAATAGAACATAGGCGGGGGCTAATGCCAAAGAAGAGTAAGGTTCTCACTACATGTTAGCTACGCATGTAAGTGAGAAAACAATATAAGCTAATGGCATATTAACTAATACTTGATGCAAGAGTAAAATCGAAGCATGAAGAGCATATGGCACATCAAGTTCACATAAGAAGAAGTGGGTCATGAAAGACAATATGAGGTCATATCAATGCACAAAGACATAAGAGTCATACAAGATGAAGCATTGATTTAAAAGTTTCATCACCCAACAATATCAAACAAGTCAACAGGCACCAAAATAATGCAAGAATTTCTCAACAATTGAGTGTAAGAATCCAACACCATTATTGAAATGACACTTAGAAAAAAAACTGAAAACATGCTATAGAAACAAAATAAAAATGGAAAGAGTAGAAGTATGCGAATGCAGTGAACAAAAGAAAATGGAAGATGAGAAAAAAAACTCTTTTTTTTTACCGACGCGTGCGCGTCATGCACGTTTACGCGTCGATCGGTATATTGGTCGAAGGACGCGTACGCGCCAAGTGCGCGCACGCGTGCGTCGAGTTAGGCCGGAGGCATAGTGTCGGCCCAAGTCTGGCACAACTCTCGGGTAAAAGTACCGGGGGTGCAGATTGTGCAATCGACGCGCGCACACACAGTGCGCGTGCACGTGCATTGCGAATTTAAGATCATGTGCGCGTACGCGCCAAGTGCGCGCACGCGTGCATAGACTTGTGCCCTAGGCCCAATGTTCGCACAGTGCAGGCCTGACTCTCGGGTTTTTGGCTGGGGTCGAATTTTTTTGCATCCACGCGTACGCGTACAGTGCGCGTCCGCGTGGATGGTAAAAAAATGCTCAGGTGCGCGTATAGGTGCGCGCACGCGTGGATGGTGTTCTGTTTTTCAAAAAATATTTTTCTAAGTTCTTACACCAATCCAAGCCTTTCAATCCTCCAAACAGCTACCAAAACGCCCCAAAAACTTATTTATCATATTGTACTACCAATCAAACTCAACTATCTAAACAAAACATGAAATTAAACTAATTCTATCAATATGTTCAAAAAGGAAAAATGAAAAGAATTTACCATGGTGGGTTGTCTCCCACCTAGCACTTTTGTTTATTGTCCTTAAGTTGGACTTATGGGGAGCTCCTCATCAAGGTGGCTTGTGCTTGTACTCATCTTGGAACTCCCACCAATGCTTGGTTCTCCATTGTGCCCCAAGATTTCCTATGGGTTGAGCCAAGTGTTGATGGAGTTCTTCACAAGCTTGGGGATCCCAATGTTGATCCTCTTTTTCTAATCCGGGATCCCACACTTTATTTTCACACCCGTCTTGAAGTTGATCATAATTATTAGTCCATCCAGGTGGTAAGTAAGGTGAATTCTCTATATAGTGGCCAACAATCCTCTTAGACCCATCTATTTGAGCACTACTCCAACCTTTATATCTCATGTTTGATGCATCAACCATAATGAGCCTTGATTTGCAACGCCCACCACAAAACCTTTTTCGCTTACACTTCATCCCACAAACTTCCCTAAGTTGGCCATCCGTTTCAAGCAAACCATATTCAAGTGGGATAATAAAACTAATAGAAATTCATTTCACCCACTCAAATGAAGGTGTAGATGGCAACCTAGGCAAAGATGCTTCCAAAGATCTTGACAAAGCATAACCAACCCTCGTTCTTCCATTTCTAGGGACTTCCACCTCTTCACAAGATCTCTTAATCTCAATCCTTTGTTTAACAATTTTATCTAAATCTTTTCCTTTACTCAAATCATAATAGGGAGGATGAGAAAAATTTACCTCCTTAACGCTTTCAAATCCAACCGGAGAAGGTTCTTCATGCTCAAAGGATTCTTCACCAATAAGACTTGATGCGTGATCTTCATCACCAAGGGAACTCAATTCTTTCTCTATCCCATCCAAGTCTTCATATGGAATATGCCTTGGAAGGTGTGCACTTTCCTCTCTAGCATCAATTTCAATCATCTTGGAGGGGTTTTCTTCAACTCTATGTTCCCATGGAGGCTCCACATCTCCTAAGTCTTCTACCGCTTCTTCCTTGTTTTCAACAATTAAAGCTTCCTCCAATTGTTCCAATACAAAGCAACTTCCTTCATTTCCCACCGGAGTTTCCAATCTCTCCTTCATGCTATGTTCTTCATTCGATTCTCCACATGTAGCCATGGGAGTTCCTTGAGTGTTCAAGCATTGGGAGGCTAATTGATTTGTTACCGCATCCAAGGCGGCCATAAAATTTTGCACATCCCTTTGCATCTCTTCTTGCCCTTGAACAAGAACACCAAGGGTTTCATCCATTAGAGATTGGGGTGGTTAGAAGGATTCATCATTTTGGGAGAAGGGTTCATAGTAGGAAGGTGGTTCTTCTTGGTAGAGTTGTGGTGGTTCAATGTTTTCCATTCTTTCCACTTGTTGCACAACACACTCCATGGTTGCTTGAAATTGATCCAATGCTTCCTTGAGATGATCCCTTGACTCTTGTTCCTCTTGGATAATATGATTAGGATCATGTGGCTCTTGGATCAATGGATATGAGAATTCTTCCATGGGAGGTTGTGGTGGAAAGTAGTATTCATCTTGTGGTTGAAATTTTTGTATATGGAAGGTGGTTCATCTTGGTAATAATATGGAGGGGGTGGCTCTTGAAAATGTTGATGTTGAGGTGGTGGTAGCTCTATGTGTGGTTCATATGGCTCATATGGTTGTTGGTAGGATGAATATGGATTAGGGTCATATGAAGGTGGTTGGTGAAAAGAGGCTTGTGAGTGTGGTTGGGGGCCATGTTGAGGAGGGGGTTCATAAGCATATGGTGGTGGCTCTTGAAAGTCACAAGGAGATTCACCATAGACATTGGATTGATATGCATCAAAAAATGACTCTTCTTCATAGTGCATTGGTGGAGGTTGTTGCCATGAAGATTGATCATATGCATATGGCTCCTCCCACCTTTGATTGTTCCATCCTTGATGCATCTCTTCATTGAAGTTCTCATCACCTACAACATAGTTGTAATCACACTCATAGCCAAAATGAGAATTCATGATAGCAAGAGCAAATAAGAAACAAAAACTAATAAGAAATAATAAAACAAAATACTAAGACTAGCAAAAACTAACAAGCAATCAAAAAATCAAGCTATTCACATATATACAATAACCAATAACACAACACCATTGCAAATCCCCGGCAACGGCGCCATTTTGATGATTAGATTTTTGATGGTTTAGAATTTCACAAATGAATTCTCGTTGCGAGTATAGTTCCTAAACCAAACAATAATCTTTTCATACAAAAAGTTGTTTGTCACTAAAACAAACCCCCTAAATTTATAAACCGAAGTATTGGAATCTCGGGTCATTCTCCCTAGGAATTACAATAAAGTGTCTTGTTATTGGTTAGAAATGTGTTTTGGGGTTTTGGATAAGAAGCATGAAAGTAAATGGCAATGAAAATAAACTAACAGCTATAAAAGGCTCTTGGCAAGGTATGAAAATTAGAAGTCCTATCCTAGTTATCCTTCTCAATTGTGATGAGAATTGTTCATTGCTATCACTTAGTTAACCCTTACTAAATAAAGGAAAGTCAAGTGGATGAATTGACTTGAGCCACAAGTCCTAGCCAACTCCCAAGGAAAGACTAGCTTTAGTGCACTCCAAACCAATTAGCAATCTCTCCAATTACCAATCAACAAAGGAATTAGATAACTCAAGCATCACTAATTACTCTACCTAGGCCAAGAGGAACAAAATCTAACTAATAGCTATAAGAGACATTTCATCAAACACATAGAGTGCAATACAAGTAAACACATGAATTTGCAAGAATTAAAAAAAGATCTAACTACAAAAGCAAGAGGTCTACAATAGAAAACCAAATCAATCATGAAACAACAAAGAACTTACCAATTGCATTGAAGGAGAAATGTAGATCTACAAAAGAGAATTCACAAACTACAAACAAAAGAATTACATTAGAAGAAGAATTCTATAACTACAATAGAGGGGAGGAACAAAAATTGGAAGAGAGAAAAAGAAGAAATAGATCTAGATCTAAGAACTAAGCCTAATCCTAATCCTAATCCTAATCCTAGAGAGAAGTGAGAGCTTCTCTCTCTAGAAACTACTTCCAAAACTAAACTAAAACTAATGGTAACTAACTTATGTTTCCCTCTTCACTCCTTGGGTTAAATAGCATCAGAAATGAGTTGGATTGGGCCCACAAGGCTTTAGAATTCGCTGGCCACATTTTGCTTTAAGTGAACCAGGTGGCAGCAACGGCATGTACGCGTACTTTGCGCGTGCGCGCCACCATACGTGTAGCAACTATGGCAAATCTTATACCGTTTCGAAGCCCCGGATGTTAGCTTTCTAACCCAACTGAAACCGCATCATTTGGACCTCTGTAGCTCAAGTTATGGTCGTTTAAGTACGAAGAGGTCGGCTTGACAGCTTTCCGGTTCTTTCATTTCTTCATGAGTTCTCCAACTTTTCATGCTTCTTTCTTCATTCCCTTGATCCAATCTTTTCCTCCTAAACCTTAAATCACTTAAGAAACATATCAAGGCATCTAATGGAATCAAGGAGAATTAGATTTAGCTATTTTAAGACCTAAAAAGCATGTTTTCACTCTTAAGCACAATTAAAGGAGAAGTTATAAAACCATGCTATTTCAATGGATAAATGTGGGTAAAAGGTTATAAAATCCCCTAAAATCAATACAAGATAAACCCTACAAATGGGGTTTATCATAATCCAAACATTACAAGGTCCAACATGTTATAAAACGACAAAGTTCACAAACCATAAGATTACAAAATTCACAGGATTACAAAGATCACTACTTTGGCATATCGACAATTTTGCCATCCCTAATGGTCTTAAAGACCCCAATTGGCTACCTGTCGAAGTCAGGAGCCACCAACTTCACTTGGGCTTTGAGAGCCTCTTCAGTCATCAAAATGGCGCTTTTCCCCTGCTTGACGATCTCCTTATACTTTCTCTTAAAATCAACAGCTTCAGCTTGAGCAGTCTTGGCCAACAAGGCGGCCTCATCGCGCTCCTTCTCCAATACGGCTTGGCCCTCCAAAGTAAGCTCTCACTCGGTTAGGCGGGAAACGGCGGCATCGGAAGTCTTCACCTTCTCCTCAGCAATCTTGGTCTTTTCCTCGGCGGCCTTGGCCTTCTCCTCCGCGCTAGTCAACTGCTCTCGAAGTTATTCAACTTCAGCTTTAAATTTATTATTGGCTTGAACAGAGGACTCGAGTCTTTTCTGCACCGAATGTGACCTCGCCAAAGCGAACTCCGCTTTTCTCGCTATGGCAGCTCCATGAAGAAGCGTACGATACATCCACCTCGCCTGCGAGGGGAGATCCTCACCATGGAAAAAGTCCTCCGTGCCTGGAAGAAATTGGGAATCAATGAAGTTCCCGGCATCGAAGTTCATTTCCATTACCGTAAGGACCCCCTCGGGGCTGGAGGACTGTCACTTCCTCTTTGGGTTGCTCACAACAATCACCTCGTCGTCCTCTAGTTCTGGTTGGGAACACGAATTACCACCGGTACCGACCACTTCACCCTGAACAGGTGGAGACAAGGTATGCACTTCGGCAGCATTATGAGGCGGCACTTCGGTGGCATGAGGAGGAGGTACCCCTTGATTCTCACTATTTTTTGGGGGCACCTCCTGATTCTCGTTGGCCAGCTCATCGTCACTATCACCACCAAGAAACATGTTGAATAAAGCGTCAAGTCATGTCACCTCGGCAGATATTGACACTGTAAAAAACACAGAAGCCTGTTAATCGTCAAATCGGGAGGACAGATAATGATAATAATAAATGCACAAACACTATTTAGCAACTACTCACGTATATAGTTCCTGGCCACGTCCCGATCACCCATAAGGAGATGGGGATTAACATGGTTCTTCCCAAAAATGGCCAACAACACGTCGGCAACTCTCCTATTCTCTGGGGTCATCCCCTTATAAGTTACTTTAGTAAAAGTATTAGCTCCCGCCCCGAAACTCCAATACGTCGGGATACGGCGTTCCCCCTCCAATGTCAACCAGAAAGGATGCCGACCTCTGACGGGGCAAACCTTGAAGTATTTGTCCTTGAACCCATGATAAGAGTCTTTGAACAAACTAAAGATCCTCCCGCCTTGGGCAGACCGGAAGGACATGAAACCCTTTTTCGCTTTTCCCTCTTTTGAGGGGTTCGTCAAGGTGAAGAGAAAAAGAAACACCTCGATGGAGACCAGCAGCTCCAGGTATTCACACACCATCTCAAAACAGCGGATAGAAGCCTAGCTGTTCGGATGCAACTGAGATGGCGCCACGTCACAACGGTTGAGTAGCGCCATTTGAAAAGATGAGAAAGGGATTCGAACCCCCAACTGGGTAAACATTCCCTTATAAAACCAGATCCAGTCGACAATTCGGGGGAGTGCAAGTTGAGTTCATATATCCGTTCGTGAGTGGCAGGGATGAAAACCTCATAATTAGATTCCTCGTCAGTCCCGCCGCACAAGTACTCGGCTTGGAGAAACTCGGTAAGCTCCTCCACGCCCATCTGGTTAGGGGTCTCCTTTACGTCAGAAGTTACCCAGGCGTACCAGTCTTACGCCGCTCTCGCAATGGGAACCTAGGCAATATGACGTTGGGTCATACCTATAGTGGGGGCACCACTCACAGTTAGTCTAAGTGACCGGGAGGTCGGAGCTAGCCCAGAAACTACATCTTGCTTACTCGATGACTACAATCAAATAAGGAGCAAATCTATGGCCGAAGTAAATCCTAAAAGATAATATGATGGAATGGTAATCCCCCTAGCGCGCCTACCTAATGCTAATAATGCTCAATATACAAAACAATCAGGAAATCAGCATGCATACAGAAGCAAAGTGGGGAAACGAATGGCATGAACAGCAAGGTAAAGCCACGAAGATTAAAAAATGAGAAATAAAAACTTGCCAAAGGTACTTGTATTGATCTGGAAAAACAAGAAGAACGAACACAAGCAAACCAAGGAATCGCAGTAGGGAATGGGAGAATGGTGAAGGCAAATGCAGAATGAGTGGGATAATGGTAAGGGAATGAAAAACGAAACTAAATAGAGAACTAAGAAACTAACTCCAGAAGTGCAAAAGGTAAGGGTAGAATGGTATTTACTCGCAGGGTTTTGAAATAACCCATTATGAGCATTAATGGTCAGCGCAAAAAGCGAGGTGTCAAACAGCACACCCTTGCACCAAGGAAGCTCACGTGCGTAGAAGGCGTGTCCCGAGCACGATGGACCAGCAAAACGACAACATGCACACAGTATTGTTAAACACACCAACCACGGTGCTCACGGCCATGGTTGGCGCGTTGGGGGCATTGTTTCGGCCCAGCCCAGCTGGCCTCTTGGCCGACCCGACCCGACCCGGGAAGACGGGCAACAAGGCGTTGCATGCTCGGCCCCTACCCGGACACCTCCTGAGAGCCAACTATAGGTAGCTGGAGATTAGGAAAGTTCCTGGAAGGTGGGTCTGCCCTCGTGGGACCCACCTCACTGACATGATATAATAGGGGAGGGACCTACCCCTCCCCCAAGGTACGTCACAAAAAACACCTTACTCCTTTTTTGCCTACATATCTCACTGACTTGAGCGTTGGAGTGTATTTGCAGGTGACACCCCCACTCCACTCGAAGTACTCGGGAAGTCGGCCGCTCCAACTCTCACACCCACGATCCAGAACAAGGCAGGAATCCACCTTCACATCCAAGAGACTTCCTCGAACCGTCCGGTACCCGAGCAACCGAACAATATATAACTATATAATCATGTTCTCTTGGTTGATAAGGACTTTTTTGTAAATAAGCTCGTCTAACTTCATCTCTGTCATTTGGATCATAATTTAAATTTTTTGGGTCATTGTCCAAAATCAGCTATCAGACTTTTCACATGGAATTCTAGAAACTTATTTTTATTAGGAGACTAATGGAGTGATTTTAGATTCTAGTAGCAACTTTCTTTTAAAATATTTCTCCGTTATTATTTTAAAAAATAAAAAATATATTATAAATTAATAAATTGATCAATTCAGTTTAAAATTTTGTATGCAACATAATTACATATAATATAACGAAAGATTAAAAAGACAAATAATAAGAATCATAAATTGAAAATAAAATAAAATATATAAAGTCACGAAAAGAATAAAAAAATTAGATTAATACCTAAACTATAATTGATTATTGAACTAAAATTTGTAATTAAAAATATCAAAAAGAGGAATAATGAAATTGAAAGATACATAAAGTTATGGAGAGGTATATAAAAAAATAGAGAATTTATAATTTACTTTTTGATGAAGAGAAGATGACCACTAGATAAGGCATAAAAAAAGGAGGTTAAAAATATAAAACCAATAAATAATGAAAAATTTGGTGTCTTGTATGTTTTCTCTTCACTTCAATATTGATAATAATTTAAAAAAAAATTAAGAGAATTTAGGAGAATAAGAAAGTGACGGCTGAGTGACAATGGAAAAAGACTAAATTTAAATAGGTTAACTAATAGTCAAAATACTGAAGAGATAAAAAAGTATATTTGAGACTTTAAGTAATTGGAATTAATTTATTTGTAGTTGAATTATTTAAAATTTGGAGTGGGAATATATTATATATAAGTATAATTTAAAAAAAATATTGAGATTTTAATTTGTCTATATCAGTCTGTGTCGGCTCCCAGCCTATCTTGCCGTCACTAATAGGATTTTCTTCAGTCCGAAATCTGAACTAATAAGCCAGTAAGCCACATCTTATAAGGCAATTGTCATATTTTCATAGGACAAATAAAACATGTGTGACTTCGAACGCCACCTCTCAACTAAAATAAATACTAACAAATAATTATGGTCTCATTCAAGCATATAGATCACACGTTTGAAGTCGATTCATATGAGGAATGTCCTTCAATCTTGCTAGATCGTGTCAGGATATTCCGTCCAGTGCATAAAATTCTTCCAAGCAAAAAAAATATTAAATAAAATTCAAACTTCAAAAGATATAAATTTCATACACATTAAATGCATAATTTAGATTTTATATCATTTATCAACTTTTTCAAATTCTGCTCGTACCTTCTCAACAAATTCTACTCCATTCACAGTCTACATAAAACTTTAAAAAAATATCAATGCATATTAAATCTAAGTTGAAATTCACATGAAAATTAAATCATATTAAACTAATAATAAAAAATATCCACCTAATGCTACTTAATTTATAATTTATTTTTATATATTCTAATCTAATATGCTAGAATTTATAATTTATTTCTATACTTAATTTATGATTTATTATCATATTAAACTAATAATAAAAAAATATTCATGTAATGCTACAATAAAATTATAATATACTACTCTAAATACAGTTTAAATTCAAATTAAAATTATAAACTACTCTATTATAAATATATATTTATTTCTATGTATTACTATCTATTCTAAAATATTTATTCATGTAATAATTCAACACTACTTGTATAGAACAATAATTGTTCCGGATTCAATTTTCAGATCTTTCTTCGGAGCAACCATCAAACCCTGTTATTCGGGCTTGGGCCACCTCAACTCCCCAGATAAGTCCGATAGCCAACAAACTACCAGTAACATTCAAAATTCGAAAAATCCTCTTATCTTATCTTTTCTTAGCTAACAAGATAATATAAGATAACAACCGCAAACTATATAAAGGGAGCCAAGGACTCCCCCATGTACGTTACACACTCCTAATCTTCACATACACCACTCAGATCCATTCTAACTTTAGCGTCGGAATATCTTTGCAGGTATCACCTCCGTCGCTTCGAGAAGATCCGATCCCATCACTACCCAAGACCGGTGAGTCCCAGATCCATCTCAAAACCCGTACCAGCAATTTCTTGTACGTTGGCGCCGTCCATGAAGACCCACTAGGTCTTGTCAGCATAACAAAGGATCTCGTGGAGATATCCTCGAGCCATCACCATGAATCAAAACCACAAAACTCAGCACCTAAACCACGAGAGGATAACCAACGCCGTGCATGGCCAGCCAACCCCTAACAGGCAGCGACCAAAACAAGATGATCAACAGTTTGACAAGACCCGAGCACCTAACAGCCTAGGAGAAAAAACAATTCAGATAATCTAAGAACTCTACCAAAGAGTACAAACTTTTGAAGGATGGGTCGCGTTCCAAGAGAGATACCAGCCGGAACATGCAAGTCAAGCGGCCTCCAGGAGCCAATCGCGGTGAGAAACCGTACTTGTCTTGTTCTCCGTATAAATAAACTATACTTGTCTTGTTCTTCGTATAAACAACTCAGCCTCCGGCCCAAATTCAATCAACTCGGTCTTCGGCCTAATTAAAAATAAATTACCACCAAAACTCAAACCTAAAACAAAATCAATCACAGGCACAAATAATGCAAGACAAACACAATCAGAGAGTAATTACATCAAGTACAACAAATTAAATAACCATTAGATAGAAATGATCAGATAGGCAAACCAAAATACTTAAGCTCACTCAGACAAAGCAAACAAATGCAGTATGATGCATGCATGTCCTACTACCCGTGGACTCACGTGTCAGTTATTTTGCCAGAACTCGGCACATCCGGTAGCTAACCCGGATATCATCCTCTCGAAGATCGGTAGGCGGTACACTACCACGATCCTTGCAAGATTTTCAATTGAAAAACAAACACCCGTGGATGGTAAATAACCACGATCCCTACAAATATTTTCATTTAAAAACTCGTGGGCGGTAAATAACCACGATCCCCATGCACATCATGACACTGGACAAGCGGTACACCACCATGATCCTTGCCAGGTCAAAGCTCACATTCAAAACCATAATCTTTTAAAAATCTTGATCCGGAGGAAGTGGGACTAAGCCACAACCCTTGCGTACTGCCCAAGTAATTCAAATCTCAAATCTTTTTTTCCTTTAAAACCAAAACCACCTCTTTGTAACATTCTCCAAAACCTTCAAAACAATTTCACTTAAAACCAATTCTTCTTTCAAAAGACAAAAAAATTATTTATTAGTTAAACTCCTCGACAAGGCCTCTAGACTTTAGGAGAGTGACAACCAATCTCATTTTCTTAAGTTCATTAAAAATCCTTATAATCATAGCTGAATTTGAATTATCAGAATAAAATTTAAACCAAAACCAAATCATTTAAACTAAAACCAAATTATTTAAACCAAAATCAAATTATGTAAATCATAAGTTCTGAACCAATTTCAAAACCAAATCATTTAAATTAAAACCAAGTTCACTTTCATTCTTAAATTTAAAACATTTCCAAATGGAATAATTCATTCAAAAACCAATTACTTTTTAAATTCACTAAAACTCCTCTAAATGTAATTCCCTAATTAAACTCAAAACATAACTCTTTTCTCAATAATTTAAAGTCAAACATAATTTATTATTTTCTTAAATAAATCAACATTAAATAAAACAATTCTTCAATCTAAATTAACCAAAATAAAACTTCTCAAAATTCTCATAAAAATTTCGACAGCACCTCC
The DNA here is from genome assembly GCF_014773155.1 of Arachis stenosperma. Lineage (NCBI taxonomy): Eukaryota > Viridiplantae > Streptophyta > Magnoliopsida > Fabales > Fabaceae > Arachis > Arachis stenosperma. The sequence continues at coordinate 34,557,311 of NC_080384.1, forward strand.
CCTAAAACTCGAATTTTGTCACCCTTCTGGGTCCTATCCAAACCATTTCTCAAACGTTTTTCAAAACATTTTCAAATCGTAGTTCATTACCAGTAAAATCAAACCAATTTTCAGTAAATCACAATTTAACTTCAACATAATCAACTAAAAATCATAATTTCTAGCCACCACAACTAATCAATAATTCAATCAAACAAATGATTATAGTCATCCAAAATAATTCAATTTAATTTATAAGACTTGCAAAAATCATAAAGATACATTTTTGCATTAATATCGACTTGTAACAATTCTTGATAGGAAATTGAGTTTAAGAAATCGTCCCTACCTCAATCGCGACTTAACCACACAAAAAATTCTTTTAAAACCCTTAATTCGCAACAGCAGCGTTAAATCAGTCCATCCTCACAGCAACAATAGTTCATCAAACATATATAGGATGCAAGAACCGAAACTCAACTCTGAGATATTAACGTCGTGTAAAACCAATAAATTATAAGAGATTAACAACGGTAAGGGTTTCGGGATAAGAGCGTCTTACTGAACTCAGAAAAGAACCAAAGAACGGAGCAGTGGCTTCCGGCAACCACAACGCCTTTGCCGACTACCTTCGTCCATAACAACGGTAGCAGTAGCCTAGGGATGACTGTGGCGGTGGCGGAAACAGCTCCCTTTTCTATGGCACAAGCTTTACGTGCTTCTCCCTCTCACGTGCAGTGGTGGGGATGGCATTTTCGGTAGCCAGCATGGCAGTAGTGTGGAGCTCTGGCAACGCAACAGCAACACAGGCGCAACGACGACGAGCCCAGCAGTAGCAATAATGGACCTTTGGCAACAGTGGATGCACGGTAGCGACGCAGGCAGCGACGCCCCGTCTCCCACTCACAAGCTCTCTATCCTCTTCATGACATCGTTGGAGAAAGGACACAAACGGCTTCCCTCTCAACGGCATAGTGGCACGAACACTGGCGGCAGTAGCGTGGCTCCTCAAGCACGGCAGTTTGGCAGTAGCTCCATGGGACGGCGACAACTGCTGGCCAATGGCAATAGCGCGGTCCCCTCTCTTCTCTTCTTCCTTCTTTCCCTCTGCTCTCCCCTTTCTCTCCTCTCCCTTTCTTTTTTTTTTGTTTTCGTGTGTATGTTTGCAAAGGAAGAGTGACGGCTATGAGGGTGGAGAGTGTGTATTAGGGTTAGTGTTAGGTTAGGATAAATTTAGGGTTAGAGTAGTTTAATAATTTTAATAAAATTAGGGTTAATAGAGTAATTGAAAACCAAATTTAATCAAATAATAACTATATATAAAAATATCATTTATTCATCACCTTGCAATTTATTTTCCAATAGTATTCTAATTCAATAATTAGAGATAATCAAATTAATTTCTTTTAAATTATAAAATAAAATTAAAAATCTAATTATTCAAATTAAAACATATAAAATAGGGCTCCACATGGATCGGATAATATCCGCGGTAATTATCCGCATCCGATCCAAATTTTACGGATATTATCCGATCTGTAGAGCCATCGGATCTGATTCGCACTATGGTAGGATCGGATTGCAGATTTGGCAGTGATATCCGCAGATCTGATCTGCAGATTCGCATACCCGCACGTCTCATATAAATTGCATAGTTTAAGAAAGTAAACCCTAATGTGATATGAATTTTAGTGTGTTGTTTTATGAATTTTATAATATCTTATTTTTAATTTTTTATGTTGTACTTTAACTTAGAATAATTAAACTTAGATCTTGTGTTATTATTTTTCTTTTGTTATTCAAGAGAACTTTATTGATAATATTTTAGAAGTAAATAGACTTAAATAGGTGAAAAAATATATTTTCTAGAGCCAAAAAGGGTCTTAAAATAATTTTTTCAATTATGTGGATATACCCGATATCCGATCCGCAAGTATGCGGATCAGATCAGGTCCAACTTGAAAAAAAGCAGATATTATATTCGATCCGATCTGATGAGTGCAGTACGGATAAGATAGAATTATAGGCTATAAAATCTTCATTATTTTTAAATCACTAAAGTTTTAAATCAATGATATAAAAATTCAATTAATATAAAAATCTCTAAAAATATATTCTCAAATAAATAAAATAAATCATAAATAATCTATTATTTAATTTTCAGAAATCTTGCATCTTATGTATTAAACTAACATATTAACTATTAAAATAACAAATAATAAATGCAAATTTAAAAATAAATATTTAACTTAATTACTCAAATACAAAATAAAAATAGCCAAATCTAATGGTGGAACAGGCGATGATAGCTGATTGCAAAGAATATGAAATCACTACCATAGGGAGGAGGTGGAGGAGAATGTGAGCTGTTAAAGTTCTGAAAAAAATATAAAAAAAAGAGACACAAGAATGACCCTGAGAATGAAGGGGAGGGGACAATCACGCACGACAGGTGCCGTGGCGGAGGCCGAACTCGCCGATGGCAGCAGCAACGTTTTCATAGACAGTGATAACAACGATGGTGACAATAGAGTTTTTTGCTGGTGAGAATAAAGGCTGGTGGTGAGAAAAGAGAAAAGAGAGATAGGTGCAGAAATGAGAGGAGAGGACTTTGAATTTAAGTCAAATTTATTGTAAAATTTTTTGACAAAAAATTTGACGGTAAAAATTACACTACGTTAATTAGAATTTGTGTCATCAGTTATCGTCGAATTTTTAGACGAAATTATCAATCTGATAATACATTTAATTGTTCAATGAAATTACCACATTAACTATTATAAAAATTACCAATAAAAGCATTGCAAAATCCAATATTTTTTAGTGTATTTTTTTATAGTATTATTTTTTTAATTGATAAGGTATATTTTAGTAATATTTTTTGTTTCAGTATTTATATTTATTTTAAATTAAATAAGATGATATAATATTGAGATATAATTTAATTCTATATACCTTAAACTAAAAATAATTTAAAAATCTAATATAATTTCTATTTTATAAATCTATTTTCAATTTTTATCTCTCAGTTCTAGTCTCCCTTACAAAGGCAACCTAAAAATAATTCTTTCGCTTTTTGTAGGATAAACGCGGATCGGATTGGATTAGATCGGATATGGCCAAAATTTTGATTGCATCCGTACAAAAATCATCGGATCGGATCTAATATCCGCAGTTTTTAAGCTTGGATCTGATCCGATCCGCACATTTGCAGATTGGATCGGATTGGATATATCCGCAAAATTCAAAAATATTTTTAAAAGCTTATTTTTATTAAAAGAATATCAATAAATTTTATTTTTTATATTTTTTTAAATATGTTTACTCTTAAAATAATATTAAACATATTTTTCTTATATAATAAATTAAAATAATACAACATATATGATAATTATTTATTTATTTATTTATTTCTTTATTTTTGCGGATACGCGGATATGCGGATATCAACAAAAAATTCGCAATCCGATCCAATTAGTGTGCGGATCCAATCCAATCTGATTCGATAGCCTTGCGGATCGGATCCATATCCACAATTTTCGAATAAAAAACACCGCGGATATACGGATCGAATCTGATCCATGAATACCCCTAGTTCTTTGTCCTCTTAGCTTCATCTGACCACCAAAAGAAAATCCCCAGCTTCCTTGTTACGTTTATTGCTGAGGTCATTCAAATCAGAAGTAATTAAATAGGCTGAATAATTTAGATACAGAAAATATTGTGGTGTATTGTTAGAAAATGGAGACACTGTGTGTATTACAGATAGGTGGACGTGTCAGATGGAAGAACAACATGCATGTGGCATTTTGCCTAAATTACGTGGGGGGCGTGGAAGCTAGGTGGCATGATGTGGGTGAGCCAACTAGGTAGCATGCAGGGGGCGTGCTGACGTGGCAAAGGCTGGTTGGCTAGGAGGGGCAGGACGTGGGGGGCGTGCTGAGTCAGCACGTGGGGGCGTTCTGACATGTGTCAAAGCGTGATTGGCTTAGGCAAGCAGCACATGGGAGGCGTGTTAAGGGCAACCCTCTATATAAGGCAGAGCTCGATAGTGTTTTGCATACTGAATAAGATTTGAGTGTGTTTTGAGTGTTCTTTGAGGCTGTTGATAGTGTAATAGAAGGAACTGCAAATTTGGTGGTGTATCGCAACGGTGAGATAATACATAATACTCATGAGGGAGTGAGGTTTGTGTCCTAGAATCTGTTTTCGTTTGTGGTTCCATGCACGATGACGTTAATGGAGCTGTAGAATGGCCTCTGTCAAAGCATGAAGAACAGTACGTTAATGAGAGTGAGCAGAATTCTGTACCGGAATCCGGTTATAGTTTTTGGTGGTCTAATACAATTTGATACCATGCCGATCACTGATGAAGCGAGTATGCAGAATATGTTTCAAATTCACCGGCAGACTCAGATGCGACACCCACAGATTGAGTTGTACGTTGAGTTTGAAGCTGTAGAGGCAGTAGCGGTTCAAAATGATATAGATATAGATGATGATAGAGATGTAATGTACGAAGGAATGAATAGTGACAGCGAAGAAAACTTCGAAGCCACTTACGAAGCCAGTGACGAAGATGAGGATGGTGATGTGGGAGTTGAGGCAGCAGCAGAGAATCTAGTGGTTCATCCCTCGAGCAGTCAACCGATGTTCGTTCCACCTTTTATGCGTGAGTTGGATCTCGATGCTATGCATGCCCCCGAGTTTTCGAAATATGCAAACATAGGTACGTGTTGACTAAATAATAAGTTTTTGTTAGTTTATACTTTGGATTGATTAATAAACGATGATTTCGGCTTTCTGTAGGCGTTGATGATCCTGAGGATGGAGAGTTCCAGATTGGAATGGAATACAGTTCTAGAAAGTCGATCGTCGCAGCAATTAGAAGTTTCACTATATCTAGAGGAGTTGACTATAATGTGTATGAGTTTGAGCTACAGACGTTCTATGCAAAATGCAAGATGTATGGGCGTGGATGTGACTCGCTTATCCGAGCCATCTTGATACGGAAAAAAGGTTGTTGGGAGATACGCAGATACAACGATAGGCACACGTGCACGATCGGAACGATTTCACAAGATCATTTTAAGTTGGACTCAAATACAGTTGCTGAGGCTATAAGGCTTTTGGTCGAGACAGACCCGTCCATGATTGTAGGCCGGTGGCTGTGGTATATAATAAGGAAACGACTCAAACACTGCATGCTGAGGTGGCTGAAGGGGAGGTGGCTGTGGGGCAGGTGGCTGTGGATGATGAGGAACGTATATCCCGTCAATCTCAACAGATGTCCGTCGGAGCGTACGTACCAATCCCGGTACTCAGCCGTCGGTAAAAAATCTCAGGTCAGAATGGGGTGCAGATCCCGCATTCGACTGTGTCGCCTGTTGGCCCACTCCGTATCCATGGCCCATGCAAAACTGTCCAGTCATGAAGCTGCACTCCGCGTAGAACGATGCAATGTTGGTCAAGTGGAATATCTCTTGCTGCCCGCGGAGGAGGTTATACATATCCAAGCTGACGCATCACTTGATCTGCAGGGTGCCACTTGACACACTCGAACGACAGCAACGAATAACGATGTCATACACCTCGAGATGGGGATGCAACTCGTCAGGACCGATCGATGCGTCATACAGCCGCCACTCAAACTGCCACAGTATTATTGGTATATTAGAACCCTAACAATAATGGTTGGAAAAACAGATCAGAAGAACCATAACTATTTACCTCCTGCATGTAGTCTATATCATGTCTGAATGTCTCTACGGTCTTCGATAATCACGCTGTGGTCCGTTCCAAATGACTCCACCTGAAACATTGTTAATTGAAAAAAATTAAATAACTCAACATATGTCAAACATGCATCATGAATATAACACATAACTAAAATAAGACTTATTACCTCTTGGCAATTGGTATCTCGGCCGGTGGAAGAGTTTCTCTCGGTACGGGAGCAAGACACGACATTCGCTCCCATGCCCAAACAAACAACAGATTCAGAGGGCCATCCATCTCCTTTGTATCTATCGTGATGCACGACATAGTGCTCTTTAAAGATGTGCGAGACATGCTAACCCCCAACTATAAGTATGGATCCGCTCGAAATCGCGAAGCAATGGTAGATATTTCGCATGGGCATATGTGGTCGACTTGTCCGTGAATAGGGTCGACCCTAACAAATAGAAGATCTGACATCTGACGTATCTCCTGATGGACTCCTCAGTGTCCAACGGCTCTGCGTCTCTGATATGTCGAACCCAACCTAGCTTTATATAGGACTTCGAATTATGACTGACTGATGGCTCACGACCGAATATCGCTATACCCTGACTTTGAACGAAGTCGCTACTACTATATGTCCATCCACTGACAGGCTCTCCATCAATGGGTAGGCCGAATATATGAGCGACATCCTCTAATGTCATTGTAACCTCACTGACCGGCAATACAAAGGTGTGAGTTTCTAACCTCCACCTTTCAACCAGAGCAGCTAATATGAGGTGAAATCCTCTTATGACTCCAATCCTAGAGACATGGTAGAATCCCGTGGCGCGTAAGTAGTTCCCACCATCGAATTCCACGTCTGTGGCGGATCTAGTTTACGCACCAACAAATTTCTGTTAGGCTGCATCAACAAAGATATATATTACATTAATTAAATAATAATCCTTCTAAATATTTTAATAAACATTCACATATTTATTTTAATATCTTATTTATTATTAAAATATTTAACATTGCTTATCTATTTATTTATTTATTAAAAATTTAAATTCTTTATTTATTCGTCAAATAAAATATTTAATCCTTACAAAAAAATTTATGCGATAACAATATTAAATAACATTTATCACGTATTATTTAATAATCTTTATTTATCATATTATTTATTTTTTCAATTTTTTAATAACAATATATTATACTATTTTATACATTTTACATATTTAATTTATTATAATATTTATTTATTAATATACGCAACATATATATTTTTAAAATGTTAAAATATTTTTTTATTTTTGAATATATTCATAATAACAAAAATTATAAAAAATTATTAAAAAGTTACATATTATTATCATTATTAACGTTTATTTTATAAAAACTGTTATATTCTTAAAATATTTATAAAATACACAAAATAATATTCTCATTACAAAATATATATGCATAAACAAATATAAATACATAAAAAATAAAATAAATTTTAAATATAAAAAAAATTAAAATGTGCCAACTTACATAAATAAGATGATCCAAATAGTTGATAATATATTCTTCGGGTGCCATATAATTATTTACTATTTTTTTTAATCCCTTAAACTAATAATTTTTTTCTTTCGCCGTATAAATTTAACTCACTACTACTCACTACACTCTCCTCACTACAACCTACACACTAACACGGACACACTTCTTCCTTTTCTTTTCTCTTATTTTTTGGCTTCAGCATCTGTGTGATGAATGGGAGAAGAAGAGAGCCGAAGAGTGCATATATATACATGAAGGAGGCACACTGGCGCTGGTTTCCGGAGTGGGGGGTTGTCTCCTGCATGCAGGCAGGCCTGCAACACGCCCCCCACGTGGTACAGTAGCAACATTGGAATTCCGCAAAACCTGCTGCGCTTCACGGCCTCCAGGTACCACGCTCCCTGCGTGGTGAGTCAGCACGCCCCTGGCGTGCCGCCACGTCGCTCTCCCGCTCAGCCACCACACCCCACGTGTGTTGAGGGTGAGTTTCACCCATCGACAATTTCCCTTTTTTGGCCAATATCCAGCCAATACACTACCAGTGCATCCAAATGGAAAATAATTTTTGAATTAAATATTTAAATAAGAATATATTATTAATATAATATAAAAATAATGATATTGACTTTGTTTTCATTAAGGGTGTTACGTAGCTGATTGGTTAATTTTGTTAGGGAATGACGTACCTAATTCCAAACAGTTCAAAGGCTATATCTAGAGTACTCATAATTTAAAAAAAAAGAATATTCTTAACCAGTATATATATATATATATATATATATATATATATATATATATATATATATATATATATATATATATATATATATTACATAATATTCTTAACCAGTTTCCAAAGAATTTTTAGTATGAGAATTTGATTCTTAACAAATTTTAATAAAAGGTTAGATTTTTTGTTATTTAAAAAAAAACATAATAGTCTCTAATTAAAACTTTTTTAAAATTTTCATGAGTCTATCTATATGGAAACATAAGTTAATGCGATGACTGATTTGTCTAATAAAATAAAGGTTTGAGGATTAATTTAATAATTAATATTTATAAAAAACTAAAATATTTAATTAAAAATTTATTAGGTATTGATTTAGAGTAGTACTGTTGGTATTATCAATTATGCTATATAAATATAAAAAAATAATCACCAAAACAGCTAGTTATATAAAATGCATATCAAAATAAAAATATATTAAAAATATATAAAACAATATCAATCATTTTATATATATATATATATATATATATATATATGGCATTCCTATATCTCTACTTTAACAATTTAAACTATTGGATAAATATTTCAAGACAAAATATACATAAATGTTTGCATTTGATAATAATATTAGTACTTTATTTTTATGTTTTGAAATAAAATATATAAATTCACAATATATCATAATTAGTGACAATAATTATTTGTGTGAATTCATCGTTTAATTGGCCGAAAAATTAGAAAATTAAAGACGAAGTCAAATTTTATTCCATTGATGAATATGAATTCCAACCTTCCAACTAATGCAAGTTACTCATCCATCTAAAGAGGAATGTGGTGATAAAGAGAAAATGAAAGAATAAGCACATGCTAGTGAGAAAATAATAAAATATCCTAGAATCGGCGTCTTCACTTCTCAATTTCGATCGTCTTCCTTTCGCTGTCCCTACAAATTAAATATAAATATAATATAATAATATATGATTGAACCGCTCGTTTCTATTTTAAGGGTCTTATGGAACGGCACGTGTCATTTTTCAATCAGTACATATATAGTATATTATATATTATATATTATATATATCCATAACCCCATTGCGGCCTATCTATATACAAAAAATGAACTTTGCTACTTCGTCATGCTTCCGTCTCATCACTAGCTATCCTGTATCCGAAAGCTTTAAGTATTATTGTATAAGTAATAATTGAGAATCAAGATCCTCCTATTTATATAAGGTACTATAAATATTTAGGGTAAACACATATATTATATACCCACAAAATAATTAATTAATAAAGGAGTTTATTATTCAATATGGCTCATCAGCAGAGAGGTCAAGCTTCTTCTTCAACCAAAATGGAAAGGAAGATCATAGAGAGAAACAGAAGAGAACAAATGAAGAACCTTTGTTTCAAGCTCAATTCTCTTCTCCCTAACTTCAACCCCAAGGTCAGTGATCGTATTCTTCTGTCGCTACGATCTGCTTACCTATCCAATCCTTGTATGAATTCCTTACGCTATGAGCTAGAAACGTTTTTTTTAGAGAATGATAATATTATTTATGCATTTCCAAAATTAGATGTGTTCATATATATATACGCTTCTGACAAAATTTAAGGATGAAGAACTAAATTTGGATGTTAAAAGAGGACTACTACTAAAGCTTCAAAGAGGATGAGTTTTAATGTTGATGCCCATTTACATTTGATGATGATATACATAACCTAATTTGATTCTATTACATACATATGATGCTACTTAATTTCTCATTTAATATGATAAGAGATCAATTAGAGAATCAAATCTTTTCATCCAATACTAGCTAAATGCTGTGAAATTATTTTTTATTTTAAACCCTAGATCTCAAATCTTCAACAACAAAAAAAAGTTAACAAAAATTCTACTAATGATGCAGCAAACATTGCCACCACGTGTTGACCAAATAGATGAGGCCATCATCTACATCAAAACCCTAGAATCAAGGGTTGAGATTGCTAAGGAGAAGAAAGAAAGCTTATTAAACAAGGGAATGAAGAAGAGACCTCATGATTTAGCAGGTAGCAGTGCCTTTGATGATGAAACTCAAGGAACAAGCCTAAAACCCCCAGCTATTGAGATTCATGAACGTGGTTCCATGTTAGAGATAGTTCTTATGATTTCTGGCTTTGATAACCAATTCATCTTCAGTGAAATTATTCGCATATTGCATGAAGAGAATATTGAGGTCCTTAGTGCAATTTCTTCTCGCGCTGGAGATTCAATGATTCATGTTGTGCACGCAGAGGTATGTTTTCCTTTAGTTATGCTTGTAATCCCTAGCTTAGCTCGTTAATTAACATTTATTCCTTAATTTACTCTAATAATTAATAAATATTAAATAAAATAAGTTATGACTGTATTTTTTTATTTTTTTAGCATTATCATATATATTATATATGTATCTCTCCTACTAGATTAAATTTTGAAGACAAATGATTCTATTATATGGTATCAAAACATAAAAACATTAAATATGTATCATTCAACATATATTTTAATTTAACAATTTAAATTTTCCAGATAAGTAATTTTGATAAAACCAAAAGTTTTGAAAAATTTTACGATATAAACTGTTTACTTATTTTAAAAATCTTAACAAGTGTTCTAAGATCTGTGGACGATTAACAAAATTCAAATGATAATTTGACTATATAATATAACCATCTTAGTTTCTTAACTTGTTTCTTATGGCCTTGTGTAGAATCATCTCTATCAATTAGGAGCAACGAAAGAAATAAGTGAGAGATTAAAAAGGTTTGTGGACGCACATCGTTTGCAGGACATTCAAGGGGCCCAGGGGCCATAAATCAGTTAATTGAACTAATTTTATGTTTCTTCTTTCCTGTGTTTATTTTCTGCAGTTATTTTAATGTAATTAGTTTTAGCTAGTTAACTATTTTCAGTTGTGGATTCACTTATTTCAAATCTTGTATATTAGGGTTTTATCTAAGGGTAAGTATTGTTTTGGTTCTTAAAGTTTAGAGTCAAAATCAAATTCGTCCCCAATATTATTTTTTATTTAAAATCGTCACAAACGTTTTATTTAATATTAAAATCATTTTTTTAATAAAATTTTTAATTTTATTACTAAATTACTCCTACCTTAATAAAAAAAATTATAAAATTAAAAAAAATAATGCGGGGGAGAGAAAGGAAATGAGAAAAGGATGCGAGGGGGAAAGGAGGGGGAGGGGAGGGGAATTGAAGATGAAGGGAAAGAAGAAGAGGGGGAAGGAGGGACGGTGCCGGTGAAGTTTGAAGCTGCTATCGGGAATCAGAACCAGAGAGAGAGCGGAGACACAAGTCAAGGAATCGCGCTTCGCCACTACTGTCCCTGCTACCGATCTCACCGCCACTTCGCGTCCTCGCTGTTGCACATCGCCGACTCGGCTTCTGCTTCTGATTCTACTTCTACATCTGCATCTGCATCTGCTTCTTCTTCTACTTCTGCGTCTGCTTTTGCTTTTGCTTTGTTTCTGTTTTGCTTCTGCTTCTATTTCTGTTTTTTATTTTGTTTTTTATTCTGATTTTGATTTGTTATTTTTCTGATTTTATTGTTGTTGTGTGTTGATTTTGTTGTTGAATTTGATGTTAGTTTGTGAATTTAAATAATGTATTATTGTTAGTGTTCTTGAATCTAATTATTGGTATTGGTGGGAATAAGGGAAGTGGTGGTAATGGTGGTAAAGGTGTTGGTGATAAAGGATATTTTTGTCCCTGAAAAGTCAAAAAGAGGATTTTAATACTAAATAAAATATTTGGGACGATTTTAATTAAAAATAACGTTGGGGACAAATTTAATTTTGACTATAAACTTTAGAGATAAAAACGATACTTGCCCCTTTTATTTATAATGTTTTTTATTTATTAACTTAAAGAATTAAATTCATTGTATGTCTCACTTTTATAAATTATCTAGAGATTTAATCTTCGAGATATGTAGAACTCGTAATATATTTTATTTATGTTCATGAATAATAATTTAGAACGTGAATATTTACTGGTGAATGACCTAATAATATTATCAAATAAGTTTTGATACCATATTAAAATTAAAATTAAGTGGATCTAATTCACTTAAAAATTACTTCAAAGAATGAATGTCCCAAACTTATAAAGTATGTAACAATTTTATCTTTAATCTTAAAAGATATGAAACTTGTAATACCGCGTTAAGCACAACTCAAATGAATCTAATTAACCTTTTGGAGGAGATAACATTCATGATAATAGTTAACCAGAAAATGAGTAATCATGAATGGTATTCGATTTCTTTATACAATTAGTTAGCCTAACTGTGAATTCAGGTTAAGACTTCGTATGCTATTTGATTTCTTTTGTAAACTTTCCTTCACTACCTTGTTAGATTTTGGCTTATAGCTAGCTAAAACACAAGGCAAAGCACATTCGTTCTTTATATGTTAACAAAAATTTTCTTGACTATATTTTTAAAAAGAATTATTTGACAGCCCTAACTTGTTATTAGTAAAATTTATGTAGCTTATAATGGAAGCTACTAGAATCTGTTATAACTAACTACTTCTAACCTATTTTACAGCTGGCACTATAATTAGATGACACTATCTAACTCTTAGAGGTAAATAACTCACTCTACTCATTATCCCTTGCAAACGACATTATATATTAATGATCTAATACTAATATAATAATACTAAATTAATATAAATACCACTAAAACCACCATAGATAGGAGTGCACATAGGTCGATCTAGATCAAATTTAATTAGATCTGAACCTAATTCTAATATTTATTAGATCTATTTTTTATTTAATTTTAAATTAATCCAAAATAAATCGGATCAATTAAATATAAAATTAACATATATAAATTTATAAATTTTATATCATAGATTAATAAAATTTTATTTTAAAAATTAAATTTAATAAATTATTATATTATATTTATGTAAAATAAATTATTTTAAACAAAAGTATATCATATAATATAAAAAATATTAATTAAAATATAAAATAATATTTTATTATTAATTTCTTTCGAAATATATATTTTAATTATAAAATATAATTTTGTGCCGATTCGAATCACTTAAATCATAATTGAACTTAGTAAAATATATTTTGAATTAGGTTTTGGGTCGGGTTTCAGGTTTAACCGGTCCTACCGCATGTCCACACGACCACACCCAACCTCATACTTTATTTTTATCTTTGTTTCCTCTTTTAATTAGAATTTGAAGTGAATGAAGCTAAAATAAGTCGGAACAAATTTTAGCTCAACTAAAAAAAATTAAGTTCAATTTATTAACAATCAAATTTATTAGTAAAATTAGTCACTAAAAAATTTATCAGTAAAATTTAAATTTGACTCACTAAAAATTCATCATGAACTAATCGAAGTCTACGAATTACAGAAATAAGAAGAATGTAATTAATAGAACAATGCTAAATGACTAATAAAATTTAAATTTTAACACTATAATTAAATATCAAAATTAATATATATTTTTGATAAATATCATAAATATTAAATTTTCTATATTTTTTTGATGAATAATTTGATCGTAAAAAATTACTTCTCAATTTTGACATTTATTTATTTTCAATTTACTCTACTATTTCTCCTTTTCTCTGGACTCTGTCAATTTTAACATCACACTACTCTCAGTTTGGATCATACTACTCATTATTTATCTTTAAAATTTTAATTTATTCTTCAGTTTCAAGATCTCATCTCCTTATTTATTAAAAATTTTTGTTAAGAATATTTTATGATCAATAAGTATTAAAATAAATAGTATTTTTTACGATTATTAAGTATCACAGAAAATATATTCTCAAATTTTTCTAATAAATTATTTTTGACAACTAATATTTATTAAAATAAAATTTAAATTTTTTTTATAATTACTTATATGTTAAAAATATTATTTTTGACAAAATTTTTATTAATATATTTTCATAATTAAAATATTGTCAAAATTTATTTTTTTTGACAAATTTTAAATTTTTTTTATACATATAACTCTAAAAAATAATCTATATTACTGTGGTGAAATTTCCTTTGTTGCTTTTAGTTTTAGCTTCGTATTCTTTTGAAAATGATTTTGAACCTAAATAGTTTGTTGACTTTTGAAGTATAAGACAAGAGACTATTAGATTGTTAATTACTATTGTCTCAGACTTTCACATTACACGCGCACTTTTCAAATTGTTCTACTCATTATACGAATAACATCCCTAGCTTGAACCGTTGAACTTGAACAGAGTCGTTCTTCACGTACGGTTCCATTATTTCGGCATAATCTAAAAACAGAAATATATTTTTACTGTTCCATAGATCAATAATGCAGCAAGAAAACAAGAACAATTTATCAACGAATATGATACAAATTCAAAGAAACAAATAGTTTGCCACGAGTTTATTTTTGTGTACAGATACCCAACTATACCCAAAACCAAATGTTATTAGAACTTAAATGTATGCAGTCAACTTGGATTGATCTAGTGGTTAATTCTCTATTTTATTTAAATAAGTATTTAAAGTTTGAATCTTACCTTGTGGATAAAGCAATTTATTATGATAAAATAAAGCAAGTTCTGACTATTTGTTTGTCTCTTTAGTATAATCATCTATACATTTTTATTTCTCAATTTTTTTTCTATAATGTTAAAAAGAAGGACCATTATGGTTAGATTTGGTTCTGAGAATAAAATAAGATAATATATTAAAAATAGGACATAAAAAATAAAAATATAAAAATTAAAATTTTTATATTTTGTTTGATGATAAATTAAAATAAATTATAAAAGTTTAATTTATTATTTTTTTATATAAAAAATTTAGAAAGAAAAATATAATGGTAAAAAATATAATTATAAAATTTGATAAAAATAATAAAAAAATATTTTTATTAATATTTTTTATTAGAATAAACACAAAATACACTAATTCAATATTTTTAATATAATATTTCTATTTATATCTCATCTGTCAAACATAATTTTATGTCTAAATATATATGACATAAGGTGTGAGCATCTAGGGATTTTTTATTTAAATAAAATAAATACATAAATTACAAAAATACATAAAATAAGAAGTAATTACCTAATTGCGTAATGTTACATATTTCGGATGTTGGGTTGGAATGAAAAGTAAACACATTTCGGCGACTGAGATCCTATACTGTGACGATACGATGCCGTGACATATCCAGGGTGTACCCGAGATATGTATTACATGGGAGATCGTATACTGAGCATCCGAAATATGTTTGAATTCGGAACTGGGTCTTAGTATCCGAGATACGTGCAGAACTCATAATTCTGGTCTCAACATCCGAGATATGGTCAAACATGTAATTCGGGTCTCAACACCCGAAATATATGTATTATGGTTTAAGTGTTTCTGCATCCTAGATATCTTAGAGAATAATTCTATTTATATCTTCCCATCCTCAACCATCTCCTCACAATTCACAAATCAAATTTTTTTTTTTCTTCTTTCCATTTTTTCTCATGGAGAATAATCAATTCTTTTTTGTTGTGGTTTATCCCAATGAGATAGTAAAAAACAGTGATGAAAGAGTGATTTTGAGTCTGATTCAACTATGATGTTGCGCACTATCCAGGTTGATACCCTACATGTGCTAAAGACGGTCATACTGAGCAATATGAGAAGGAAAAATAGGTACCAAGGAAGTTGGGCGGGTTGCATATGGATTTCTGCACACGCTTTTGTTGAGTTAAGAAATTAACTAAATTAATTAGTGATGACAAACATTATTTTTGGGCAAAATAAATAATTAAGTGTTGCTTATTTATATCTACATATTAACTAATTATTTATTGTTGCAGGCCAAATGTTAATAGCCCAAATGGAATAAAAAGCAATCAGCAAGAATATTGGGCTGAAAGCAAAATAAAGAGCCCAAGCAAAAGCAAAAAAAGAAGCCAAAGAAATCAAATCGGGCCAAGCATACCAATACCCGATCCAAGCCCGATCTGATTTCAGAAATGCAAATCCCTCTCTTTTGCTTAACCAAAAGTAACGTTCATCTCTCTCTCTGACCAAGTCAAATCAGTTTTAGAAAAGTAAGAAAGAGAAAGAGAGAAAGAGCTTATTCACTAAGATAGTCACCAAAGAAGCAAGAAAGAGAAACTAAGCTTGAAAGGCAGAAGTCATCTCAACAAATCCAAACTAAATCAAGCTTAGGTTATAGGTAAATCTTTTTCTCATACATGCAACTCGGTCTCATCTCTTCTTCCCAACTCTTTGCTCTAACCGAAATGGGATACATGGGAAAGAGGATTTCTGTTCTTCCCTGGTGTGTATCTACGGTCTTAAACAAGACTTGGGGACCAAGTTGGTTTTCAAGGGTTCAGATCAAGTTGACCATTGGAAGATTTCTATGGTTGCTGTTTTATGGCTTTCGGCCAAGATGAGGAAGTCAGAAGGAAAGTTTCTATTCTGAGGATTATTGAGAAAAAGTGAATCTGTGGTTGGTGAAACTCAAGGCTCAAGGTGTTGACCTTGGGAGAAGGTCCCAGCAACATGCAAGGAGAATAAAAGAAGACTTCTTGCTCACTCAGAACCAAGGAGAGAAAACCAGAGAGTGAGAACAGTGTTCTGTTGAGAAGTTCCTCTACCTGGATAATGCTTTCTTTCAAAGAAGCATTCAGCCAATACTGAAGAGCTGCATATGAGGTTTGCGAATCTGGTTTTGCACATAGCTAAGAGGCTACTGATAAAGTCAATCTCCTTCATGTTTTACTGATTGTAATTTACTTTTTAAGTTTATCTTTTTGTAATTTCTTGTGAGAAAAGGCATTGTGAGAAAGCTCAAGTAAAAGCCATGAGTGGAAAAAGGCTGAGTGATACACTTGAGAGAAAAGCCTAGAGTTATCTTTCTGATTTTTTTAGGTTGGCTAAGTGTCTTGTATCTTGTACCTGGTTGGTATCCCTTTCTTAGTTGGGTTAGCACTAAGAGTGAATAGTTAGGAGTTAGCATAGCCAATGTCAAGTTAGGATAGAACTTGAGTATGAAATTGGTGTATGTAATACTGTTCACTATAGTGAAATTCTTCCATAATTGTGGAGGAGACTGGATGTAGGTTGCATAGCACAAGGCAACCGAACCACGATACATGCTGTTGTTCACTTTTCTCTTCTCTGCTGAGTTCCGTTTTCTGATATTCATGAGACAAAAATAAATTATCTCATAAATTTCCACTGTTGAGTTCAAACAGAATCAGAATTGTAATTTTGTTTAAAAAGGGTCATAACAGCAACTTAAAAAGGAAGGCATAGATTCAACCCCCTTTCTTTAAGCCTACCACAACCTTCAATTGGTATCAGGATTATACATGTTACATTTTGTGATACTAACTTGGTGCAAAGCATTTTGGAAGATTGTGATGCAGAAAATCAAGCTCAAAAGGAGGATGAAACCGCTCAAAATCATGGAAAAGAAAATTCTGGACAAATTGAACCAGAAATTGCAAATGCTGATAATTCAAGAGACAATTCCATTTTGTCTCATGAATCTGAAGGAAATCCTGCGGCCAGCAGCGCCCAGAATCCCTTGGTGACTGAATCTGCCTCCAAGTCCACCAGACCTCGTGAGTGGAGATTCTTGAAGAATTATCTTGAGGAATTTGTCATTGGGGACGTCTCTCATGGAGTGCAAACAAGGTCTTCCACTAGAAAGGCCAATGAAGGATCCAACATTGCCCTTCTATCACAAATAGAGCCTTAAAACGTCAAGGAAGCACTTAGTGACCCTTCTTGGGTTAAAGCTATGGAGGATGAGCTTCTTGAGTTTGAAAAGAACCAAGTATGGACTTTGGTTCCAAGGCCAAGTGGAAAGAAAGTGACCGGCACCAAGTGGATATTTCGGAACAAGTTGGGAGAAGATAGTAGCATTGCAAGAAACAAGGCAAGGCTAGTGGCTCAAGGATATGACCAAGAAGAAGGAATAGACTTTGACAAATCCTTCGCCCCTGTTGCCCGAATGGAAGCCTTAAGACTTCTCTTAGCTTATGCTGCATTTTGTGGTTTTAAATTATATCAAATGGATGTGAAATGTGCATTTTTGAATGGTGTGATAGATAGAGAAGTGTATGTGGAGCAGCCTCCTGGTTTTTAAAATAAAGAACATTCTAATCATGTTTTCAAATTGTCTGAAGCTCTCTATGGTTTAAGACAAGCTCCTAGAGCTTGGTATGAGAGACTTAGCTCTTTTCTTTTGAAAAATAGTTTTCAAAGAGGCACCACTGACACAACTCTATTCATCAAGAACTCTAATGATTCTTTTATTCTAGTCCAAATATATGTTGATGACATTATTTTTGGATCAGCAAATGAATCCCTTTGTTCTAAATTTGGAAAACTCATGACAAGTGAATTTGACATGAGTATGATGGGTGAACTTAATTTCTTCCTTGGGCTGCAAATTAAACAAACTGAAAAAGGTATTTTCATTCATCAAGAAAAGTATGCCAAGGAATTAGTTAAGAAATTTGGTATGGAAAATGCCAAACCCATGGGAACACCCATGCATCCTAGTTCTAAGTTAGATAAGGGAGAAACTGAGAAAGATGTTGATGAGACTAGGTATAGAGGAATGATTGGTTCTCTTATGTACCTAACTTCCTCTAGACCCGATATTGTGCAAAGTATTGGATTGTGTTTTAGGTTCCAATCCAAACCTAAAGAGTCACATCTTTCTGCAGTTAAAAGGATCATTAGATATGTTCATGGCACATCTAATTTTGGTCTTTGGTATCCTAAGATTGATGATTTTTCTGTAGTTGGTTATTGTGATGCAGATTTTGCTGGTGATAGAGTTGATAGAAGGAGCACTTCTGGTTTATGTTGCTTCCTTGGAAAGTTCTTAAATGTTTGGTCAAGTAAGAAGCAACCAACAGTGGCCTTATCCACTGCAGAGGCTGAGTATATAGCTGCTTCTTCTTGTTGTTCTCAGCTTTTATGGTTAAAAACACAGCTTGCTGATTACAAATTAAAGCCTGAAAATATTCCCTTGATGTGTGATAATATGAGTGCCATTAATATTTCTATAAATCCAGTTTTGCACTCTAGGACGAAGCATATTGAAGTGAAATTTCACTCAATAAGAGAACATGTCCAAAAGGGGGATATTAGTATTCAATTTGTTAAATTTGAGGAGCAATTAGCAGATATTTTTACAAAACCATTAGCTGAGGATAGATTCTGTATGCTTAGGACTTGTCTAGGAATTTTGAGTTATGATTCTTTATTTGAAAATTGCTGATGTATTTGTTGGAGATTTTTGTCTCATAAACAGGTATGAGACAATTCTGGGCAGGTGATGAACGTCTCCATCAAGCCAGCGTGTTCTGGGTTTGTTTCAAATGAAAGATAATCTGGGCCAACCTCAAAATCAGATCTAGAGTGGTCCATTATGTTTTCTTAAATCCAACTATCTCTGGGCCCATATGTGAATGTTACATTTTTTGGTTGATGGACTGTGTGTTTATTTTTTTTATAATTTTTCATTTAATGTTTATAATCCAAAAAGATTTTTCAGTTTATTTTTTGGTTTTTCAAAATTTAAAATTCATTTTCTGTTTTATTTTCAAATCAAATCAAATCTTAATTTTATGAGGTCAGGTCTTTTCATGTCATTTCAAAAGGTGATGCAGTTGCATGGTTTTGGAAAACCACTTTTGGGTACGGTTACCAACACTCCCTCTCTTTCCTCCATAACTTCTCCTCAAACCCTTTGGTTTCTTCCCTCTCTCTCCACTGTCTCTCTTCCATCAAAAGCCTCAATTTAACCAAAATGGGAAAGAAAGTCATTGCTAAAAGAGCACCATGTGAGAAAATCCAAAAACTTCCAGGATATCCTAGACCATCAACTCGTTCTCAAGACACCACTTTTACTCCTTCACCTTCTCCTCCTACCTCTCCTCCTCGAACTGGTCCCATGGCTCGTACCAAGACTACTCCAAGGTATCCTGCCTCTGCCAAACCGACACCACCACCAAAGGCAACGCCTTCCAAACCTGCCTCTTCAAAACCTAGTTCTTCAAAGCCATCCTCATCCAAAGGGAAGCGTCCGGCGACGGAGGAACCTGTTCCCGAGCCACCACAACCCAGGGCAAGGTCAGTTCCTGTGCGCTCACAGAGAGATAAAACTCGAGTTCCTCTCAAATCAGTTAGTGAACCTGACATTGGGCCGTTTGATCACAAAGCTCACTTTTTGACCTCTCATTCGAACTATAACCCTTATAGATTTAAATCTGCCATGAACAATGATTTTTATGAAGGGATTATCTAATATCGTACCCTGTGTCCATCTTTTCTAGCTGATCTGCAATCTTTGAAAAGAAAAGGTTTTTCTTTTGTTGATAACTTGATTTTTTTGGACTGGAATCATCTTTTTGATATCAAAAAGCCTGTTTATCCTTTGTTGGTCAAAGAATTTTATGCTAATATGACTTATCATGAAGGCACCGCTCACTCATATGTAAAGGGCCGAGATATAGTTTTAAACAATGAGACTATCAGTGATGCTTTGAAGTATACTGATGTTGGGCCTTGTGCTTACACTTCAGTTAAGTGGGATGAAGGAGTTGGTGTTTCATACAATGATGCCCTGGCTAGTATCTGTGAACATGTCTCCTTAATTGATGGCATTACACTCACTCACAAAGCCCTAGGATATAAACGTGCTCAGTTGCACCGAATGGTCAACCACATCATACTTCCTCAAAGTGGTTCATATCAAAGGGTTTCATACACTGACACTCTTGTTTTATATGCCATTCTCACCAAAACTGAACTTTCATTTGCATATTTGATGGTTAGATACATGTTTGATTCTGTTAGGAGTGAAAAAGACAAAGCACTTCCTTATGGCATGTTTCTGACTTGTATTTTTGAGTATTTTGGTATTGACTTGACCAATGAGAAATATGAAAATAGACATTCATATCTAAAAGGAGGTGATTTAGTGAAACAGCAAAAAGGACCAACTTGATCTGAGAGAGTGGTTCTAGATGATGATGATGAAGAATACATCCCAGATGACTCTCCTCCTCCTTCCACTGAGGGTACTTCCATTTCCACTGGGAAGAAATCTGCTCTGCTGAATGTGGTCAAGGATGTTGCTCAAGAGTTTGTTTCACAATCAAATCACTTAATTGCCATGAGCAAGGAACAAAGGAAGCTAGCTAGCAAGCATGAGAACTTCCTGAAGAAATCAAGAGCTAGGGTGGCTATGCTCATGACCTTCATTGATAACCTTAATAATAATGAAGACATTGCCACTGATGTTGAAGAGGAAGCTGCTTCGGAGGGGGATGGTTCTGATGCCTAGAATTTGTCTCATGAAAACTATTGATGCTGCTCTGTTTTCTGTCTCATAAACTTTGTTTTCTTTTGCTACTGTTGGACTTATTTCTGTTGTCTTGGATGATTGTATAAACTTTGGATACTGCTGCACTTTTGGTAGTTTAGTTAGTAATTTGGACTGTGCACTGACCTTTCTTGCAGGGTTTATAGTGATATTTTTGTGGATCTTGCTTATTATCAACCCTTGATGACAAAAGGGGGAGTAATAGGAGCATGCTATTCTGACTAAAGTTGCCTTTGATTACTGTTTTTTCTTGTGGACTTTGTTTGACTGCTGCAGATTTTAATAAGCTTGATTTGCAAATGTTTGCAAATATTGTGAACTGTTGTGAATGAGGTTGGAAACTTGCTTTATGATATGTTGCTATCTTGACCCTGACCCTGATGTGTTAAAGCTCTATTTTGGCCATTAAAACTATCACTGTTTACTACATTTTTGGTTGGTACATAGCATCTATTTGGTTCCATATAAGCATATGTAAACAGGAAAGAAGAGAAGAGCATAAATCCAGGGGGAGCAATTTTTGAAAAGGAAAGAGGGAGCAACATAAAAGCAAATGACAAAAATCAAAGGGAGTTTCTAAACTTTACTCAAACTCATTTTTTTGCTTATTGCTTAAATCATGTTTGTCATCAAGGGGGAGATTGTTGAGTTAAGAAATTAACTAAATTAATTAGTGATGACAAACATTATTTTGGGGCAAAATAAATAATTAAGTGTTGATTATTTATATCTACATATTAACTAATTGTTTATTGTTGCAAGCCAAATGTTAATAGCCCAAATGGAATAAAAAGCAATCAGCAAGAATATTGGGCTGAAAGCAAAATAAAGAGCCCAAGCAAAAGCAAAGAAAGAAGCCAAAGAAATCAAATCGGGCCAAGCATACTAATACCCGATCCAAGCCCGATCTGATTTCAGAAATGCAAATCCCTCTCTTTTGCTTAACTAAAAGCAGTGTTCATCTCTCTCTCTAACCAAGTCAAATCAGTTTCAGAAAAGTAAGAAAGAGAAAGAGAGAAAGAGCTTCTCACCAAGATAGTCACCAAAGAAGCAAGAAAGAGAAACTAAGCTTGAAAGGCAGAAGTCATCTCAACAAATCCAAACCAAATCAAGCTTAGGTTATAGGTAAATCTTTTCCTCTTATATGCAACTCGGTCTCATCTCTTCTTCCTAACTCTTTGCTCTAACCGAAATGGGATACATGGGAAAGAGGATTTCTGTTCTTCCCTGGTGTGCATCTACGGTCTTAAACAAGACTTGGGGACCAAGTTGGTTTTCAAGGGTTCAGATCAAGTTAACCATTGGAAGATTTCTATGGTTGTTGTTTTATGGATTTTGGCCAAGATGAGAAAGTCAGAAGGAAAATTTCTATTCTGAGGATTATTGAAAAAAAGTGAATCTGTGATTGGTGAAGCTCAAGACTCAAGGTGTTGACCTTGGGAGAAGGTCCCAGCAACATGCAAGGAGAATAAAAGAAGACTTCTTGCTCATTCAGAACTAAGGAGAGAAAACCAGAGAGTGAGAACAGTGTTCTGTTGAGAAGTTCCTCTACTTGGATAATGCTTTCTTTCAAAGAAGCATTTAGCCAATACTGAAGAGCTGCATATGAGGTTTGCGAATCTGGTTTTGCACATAGCTAAGAGGCTGCTGATAAAGTCAATCTCCTTCATGTTTTACTAATTGTAATGTACTTTTCAAGTTTATCTTTCTGTAATTTCTTGTGAGAAAAGGCATTGTGAGAAAGCTCAAGTAAAAGCCATGAGTGGAAAAAGGCTGAGTGATACACATGAGAGAAAAGCCTAGAGTTATTTTTCTTATTTCTTTAGGTTGGCTAAGTGTCTTGTATCTTGTACCTGGTTGGTATCCCTTTCTTAGTTAGGTTAGCACTAAGAGTGAATAGTTAGGAGTAGCCAATGTCAAGTTAGGATAGAACTTGAGTATGAAATTGGTGTATGTAATACTGTTAACTATAGTGAAATTCTTCCAAAATTGTGGAGGAGACTGGATGTAGGTTGCATAGCATAAGGCAACCGAACCAGGATACATGCTGTTGTTCGCTTTTATCTTCTCTGCTGAGTTCTATTTTCTGATATTCATGAGACAAAAATAAATTGTCTCATAAATTTCCGCTGTTGAGTTCAAATAGAATCAAAATTGTAATTTTGTTTAAAAAGGGTCATAACAGCAACTTAAAAAGGAAGACATAGATTCAACCCCCCTTCTCTAAGCCTACCACAACCTTCAGCTTTCGAGCGGTGGATTTACCAATAGGTTATTCTGGATTGATGGGGATCAGCATGTGAAGGTAATGTTCGACGTACACGCACGGCTAATGCGACAACTTGTGATGGAGTGGCATGCTCTGGTGCGTGACGTGGTTATTGGTGATGGGTCGTTCCCTTCGAGTCCTCAAGCTGTCTTATTGGATGCAACACCGACCCACTACACGCAGTTTCGTGATAATGCCGAAGAAGACAGCGAGAGCGATTCAAATTATATTGTCAAGTCCAAGTCATCCAGCGGGACTTCTTCCTCTGATAAGCATGTGCCAGAGACTCCCACCGGCGATGGTGCTCGGTTTCTCCAGCCTCCCCTTTTGTCCATTGCTCAATTGTTAGAAGTTTCTAGTCATTATCACATTTTGAATTTGGATGCAATGCAACTAGACGATCCTTTCAGTGCCAGCCAAGGAGAGGATTACAACACCAATGGTGGGCTAGAATTCTGGGTTTGCCATAGGTTCAGGAACCGTGATGCTGTTATGATGGCAATGAAGAACTACAATATTCAAAAGAATACGAAGTACATAGTTTTGGAGTCGGATAATCTTATATACCATTTTCGTTGCAAGTAATTCATCAACGGTTGTCCATGGAGTTTTCGTGTGATGCTACCTCAAAACTTGAACTACTGGTATATTTTACGCGTTATCTGGGATGAAATTAAAGTTTATTACGTTAATTATGTGTTGTACTAAATGTTGACATCCACGAGTAATTTTATAGAAAGGTTTGTAGGTTCGGTAGAGCACACACCTGTTTGACACCAACCATGTCTCAGGACCATGCTCAGTTGGATAGTAGTTTAATTTGCAAGGTCGTTTTACCTATAATAAAGATTGATCCGTCGGTGTGTATCTCAGTATTGCAAAGTGTGATGCATCAGAGTTACCATTTCAAGTCATTGTATCGAAAGATGTGGATGGCGAAACAGAAAGAGATTGTTCAAATTTAAGGTGATTGAGAAGAGTCGTACAAGATACCCGGCCTCTTACAAGCTTTGCAGGAATGCCTCTCAGGTACGATTTACAACTGTGTTGCTGTTCGTTATTATGACTGGGACCTGGTTGACGGAGAGTGAAGCCAGTTTGGTAAGATCTTTTGGGCATTTTCTCCTTGCATTGAGGCATTTAAGCATTGCAAGTCTTTTATATCTGTGGATGGGACACACTTGTACAAAAAGTACGGGAACATGCTGTTAATTGTTGTGGCTCAAGATGGTAATAACAACATTCTGCTCATAGCTTTCACATTAGTTGAGTCTAAAACAACCGAGTTATGGTTGTTTTTCCTTTCGAATTTGAGACAGCATGTTACTTCGCAACCTTGACTTCTTATCATATCAGTTAGATCACAAGCCATTCGTGTTGCCGAAATGCACCTCACAGTGGATGGCATCCTCCTTCGGCATATCATGCTTATTGCATACGTCACAGGCTTCAAACTTTAATTCACTGTTCAAATCGGCTGAGGGTAAGAGGTATCTTTATAAATGCAGTGTATAGTCCAAGCAAGGGGGTGCGATTGGTACTTGGATGCTTTGGATTTGTTATCCCATGACATGTTGGATTGGGCTCTTCATTTTAGGAAGGATTTATGGCTTCAACATTGTGATGAAGGTCGTTGGTATGGTCTCATGACGACGAACCTTTCGGAATGTATAAATGTAGTGCTAAAGGGAACGAGGAACTTTCTGGTAGCTATGATTGTTTGGGCAACTTATGAGAGGTTGTAACCGCTATTCGTGCACAAAGGTCGCAGAGCACATGCTCAATTAGGGGATGGACAGATATACTCACAGCAGCTATGTTGGTAGCTACAGAGAACAACAGAGAGAAAATGCCGATGATGTGAGTTTAGTGTCGAGGAGGTGGAGCCGGTGGATTAATGGTCCTAGACTTCATACTGTGCTTGTTTTAATGTGCGTACATGCGACTATAGACTATTCCACTTTTTGCATTACCTGTATCGTCACGCACTAGCGGCATGTGCAACTGCGAGCATCGAGTGGGGGTACCTCGTCGATCTCGTGTATAACATGACCTCTGTATTCACAGTTTATGAGATGGAGTTTTCGTCAATACCGGACGAAAAGATGTGCCCCCACATAGTACGGTGCACGGTTGAAACCCAACCCCGCCATGCAACGGAAGGCAATGGGAAGACCGGTCTCTACTCGGCTGCAGAATGAGATGAATGTCGTTTAGCATACAAAGAAGATATGTGGTCTCTGTCGAGGGAAGGGGCACACTAGACGAGGATGTCCCAATACTCCACAGTCAGATCTAGGGACGACTATGGTTTAGGGTTTAGGTGTCAGATTGCTTCTTTTAAGTTTTATGTATAATAAAAAACAGTTATTCATATTTATGATATATGTTTTCTTTTGTCGTCTTGCTTTTATATCAAGTTAAATTATTGACATAAAAAGCATAACACAGGGTCATAATACTGCATAATACATCGTGATAACATAAAAGATCATATACTCTTATAAACTAGCCACATGTCCTACCGATAACATAAAAACATAACATATAATGATACAAAAAAAGAACCACATGGTAATACTACATATAGTATGACCTAACTACTCACGGTGTCTGCCTAGGTGGTCCAAATAATGTCCAGTCCCACATCCATGAGGACGCGTCACCCTCGAAGGTCGTGCTGGCTGAAGACAAACAAATGGGTGGCTTGCAGTGGGAGGTGTTCACTGTGCTAGTGATTGTGGTGGTACTGCTCCATGCAGAGGTGGTAAAGGAGGTGGAAGCGATACTGATTTGGTCATAGGTGGGTATGGTGGTTGCGGAGTCTGGTAATACGATGATAGTGCTTCTTCATACTGATGTGATGGTGGTGGTGGAGTATGATGTGTTGATGATGGTGTCGGAAGACTCTGTGTATAGTCGACACCATGTTGTACGTGCTGCTGAACAGCTGGACCGCTCGATGAGCCTAGTATGTCAGTATGCTCTCTTCACTGCAGATAACGATCTGTGTACTCCTCCATCGCAGTCGCACCCACGATCTGGAACATGTCATCAATGTTTATTTCAATATCTGAGCAAATGTCGAACTGGGTCTGGTTCTATGCAGTGTCATCATCTGGGTGGTGAGCAGTGCTGGGGCTACCAGGGATGAGGGTCTTGGCCATGTCTGCCTCATGCCCTGCAAAGAATCTCGTGGAGGAAATCTCTGCATGTGTAGCTGCCGTATGATCCTCCTATATATCCTCCTACCGAGCATACTCAGCAGCCTCGTCTGACAACTGATCAGCTCTGCTAGCCTGCCTGACGCGCTGATCGCGTACCCTTCATGCCGGTCTCTAAACATCATCTCGGTCACGCCTCCTTGCCCGTCGTCTCCAATCTGAGGCATCAGATGGAAACTGTAACTTGTCTCTTTGGCCCGGAGTCACATGGAGGATATCAGCGGGAGGTGCTGCTACTCTCAGATCAACAATAATGTCTTCCCCAGATAGAAATCTAACTCTACATGCCTGTTACCACTAGGTGAGTTACTCCTGTGTCGGACGAGGATTAGGGTGGCCATCGATGGTTACCAAGTGATATAGCTGGTAACGTCCCCTAAATAAGTCGTACCACTGATGGTACACGTCGGGTCAATAAACATCATCTCCCCTCATCATATTGAAAAGATATTTGTCGACATTCACTAGATCTAGTGGCCTGTGCTATTGCCCCCCCCGGAGCTACATCTTCACTCTACCAACATGATGAAACTCTACAAAGTGAAAGCAGACGAGGGGGACAACAACTCTCCATATATAAATCTCTTTATTACTCGTAAGCCAGTCGGGTGCAATCTGGGCTAGCTGGAGATCCTCGTATGGTGTCCATCAAAACTAGCCACATTGTGTTAAAGAACAATAATTAGGAACAACATACCAATGCATGAAATAATCCAGAATCCAAAACATGTCCTACCTGGTCATATGTGAGGCTATAGATGCAACAATGTAGAGTCTAGATCCTGCCGTCGTGGCAATCTTGACCTAGTTCTGCTAACCTACGTACAATAAAAAAATTACGAACAAAAATTAATTAATTACAATAATTAAGTTGTATCAACTGTCTATTAGTTATTAAATTAAAAATTAATTACAATAAGCACATACCTAGCTGCAAGTGGGAACCTAATGACGTCATATCTCGCCAAACAAAATGATGGGAACCTATCGTAGATTTAGGAGACAACAAGCGGCATTAAACCCGCAATGTTGGCCACATCATGCCTTGCCTCAGTGTAGAGTGAGTGGTACATATGTGCCTATAGTGCAGACCCCATGACAACTGGATGCAACGATGGAAATCCACCAGCAATGATAGCCATCTCAAAGGAACAAGTGTAGCAGACTTGTCCGTGAAAAGAAACCCCCAATAAACATCATCAAGTAGCACCTAATGTACTTACAAAGTGTATCTGGAGCTACCCCAGCTGGAATGTGTGAAACCCTGTCCTTCAGCCAGGTCATCCTCAGAGCAAAAACCTGCTTCCCTCCCTCTGGCTATGGTGATGGCCTGGCACCAAGTAAATCCTCAACCCACTCCCACGTAGGGTGTCCATGGTATTCTTGGAGGTCTTTGGTCTTAAAGCGTAATGCTAACCTCACCCCATGGAAGGTGGAAGGTGTGGGTCTCAAGCCTCTACCACTCGACAAATGCAGAGATCAAGGAATTGTCAAACATGAAATCTCTCTCCTCTATTGCATGCCCAAATTCCGCCTCCCTGGTATAAGGCAACAAGCTATCCGGCATGGGGAGACCCAAGGCCACACGGCGTGGTAACAGTAACTGTGGTCTCTGCAACAGGCATAATATTTTCTCTCGCATATTAATCTCGTCTGAACCATTAATTGTATTTAACCATTATTAAAAATCCTAAACCTAGTAGATAAATATTGGTAATAAAATATTGTATTTGGTACGGATATAATTTTTATTGCTAATATTCATAGTACTAACTAAAGAGAGGACAACCAAGCAATATGTAAAAGAATAAATCATTCATGTTGTACTATTCTAACATGACTGTAATATTCTACATGACTTCAATCCAACGATAAATTTTGCAGAAAAATCTGATTGCACAAATATTTTATTTAAATAATATATTCATTTAATTTCACTAACGTATTAATTTATAGTTAGCTATTTTATTTATTTAACTTAAGTTACAATTAGTTACAATTAATTATAAAAATATCAAAGCATACTATACCTAACTAAGTTAATATAAAACTTCTAATTTACCCTACTCAAATACCTAGCATATTAACTAAATTACTAAAGGTTAAACATCTAAATTAATTATTTACTAAAAATAAAACACAGAAAAATTACTAACTTCAAAATCCAAAACTCCAGCTATATGCCAAGTAACATTTAGCTTGTTGATGTCTCCATAGCTAACATATTGTCGAGGGGACATATGTACTTAAAAAAATCAAACTTAAGCGGTTAGAAGGTCACAATTTTTAAAAACTATTCAAATGAATGAATCTCGACTGCTGTGGCCTTATATATGCATCCAAGTATATCGCAGATGCTGACCCAGAATTATGCGTATTGCACGTATCTCGGATACTGAGACCCATTTCCAAATTCAAGCGTATCTCAGATATTCAGTATCCGATCTCTCACGTAACACATATCTCGAGTATACCCTAAATATGTTAGATATCGTATCGTCAGAGCACGGAATTTCAATCGCCGAAATATACTTATTTTCTAGTTTATCCCTTAGCATCCGAGATATGTAATGTTATGTATTTAGATAATTACTTTATATTTTATGTATTTCTGTAATTTATGTATTATTTAATTTAAATAAAAAATCTCTATTGATCTATCTCAAGATATTATTAGACGGTTGGCGTGGCAGAGAAATTTCGAGAAAACTGTTGAGGAAATAAGCTACATTTAATAGGGACAAATCTTTTTGGTAGCGTTTGACAAAGAGACAGAGATTGAAAGATAGAGACTGAGAGTCTGAGATTAAGAGATAAAGACTGAAATAAGTCTCAGTATTGTGTTTGGTGTAAAATGGTAGACAAAGAATGAAATAAGAATAAAACTTTAATTTAATTTGTACAAAGAATAAAATTAGAATAAATTAATTGAAATAGAGGTATTTTAGGTATAAATGTTATTAAAGTTTCAGTCTCTGTTCCTAAAAATTTCAATATCCTATATCTCCACTTTTTGGAGGTGCTGAAACACTGAAATTTTGAAGACAAAGACTAAAATTTTAGTACCAGCCTCTGAACCAACAAACATGATACTGAATATCGGTCTCCTAATCTCCGTCCCACTATCTCAAAATAAACGCTACCTTAATGCCTTCTAAAAGACTAATATTTTATTTCAAAATACAGAGAATTAATTCTTTAATTTGTTAACATTAGACAAGAAAAAAATGGTAAAATAATTTAAAATCCTTATTATTATAGCTAGTAGTAATTTTATTGTGTGTGACAATAATATTATTTTAATCCATCTCTATGAAATTGAAGCTCTTTTGACACTTCGTAGAAGAAAATGAAAATCATGTGTCCCACATTGTTATTTTCTTTTTAACTTTTTTTTAAATTTTAATAAGAGAGTGTAATATGACACATTTTAGTTATTAAATTAGTTAGTAATATATAAATATAATATATAATATAGCTATATTTCAATTTTAGTATTTTAATTTAATTTAAATACAATTAGAGAATGTTATATTGTATATTTTGACTGTCAAAATTGTAATTAGTCATTGATAATGATAATTATATATAAGAGAGATAGAGTGAGTGAAGGAATGAGAGAGATAAAAAAAGGAAGAGAAAAGAGGGAAGAGTTCTTTAATTTTGGAGGGAAAGATTTGATTTCAATTGCAATAAGAGAGTGACATGTGGCACATTTTGGCCTTAAAATTAGTAATATATAATAGATATAATAATATTGCATCTTTTTACTAATCCACAAATAGAATCGGATACCCACGAATTAAAAACAGATAGAGTTAGAATTGACATATTCTCAATTTATACGTAAAATTAGAGTTGGATCTAAATCATATTCTATTTATCCATTGTTATCTCTATTAAATAATAGTTAATTCGCTACATATCATATTTTGCAGCAAATTAGTAACAATTTTTCAACTGCTATTTGGTAGCTAATTAGCCCATTTATAGTAGTAAATAATTTTCTTATTGGCGTAATTATTTGGGTTTTTTACTTAAATAAATTGTTTGGGGTTCAAAATTACCTGATTCCCCTGAAACAAATTCTGCAACGTAATTACCCTTTTTGTATTATTATATAAATCATCCTAGACTGCATAGGGTTATATAAAACATGAATCATCTCAGCCTAGGACGATTAATGCATGAACTTATAAGCCAAATTAAACGTAAATCGTGGCAGGGCCTCTTGGGTTACAAGAAGAGTATAAATCGTCCCAGGGTTGTAGGTTTTACGTGTTTATAGGCTAAATCACACTGGGCTGTGATGATTTATACATTATTGGGACCCTCTTTAGCCTGAGACGATTTATGTGTTAGTTTGTAACACTAACTGGGCTGGGACGATTTATGCCCAAGTTAGTAACCCTAAGGACCCAAGGACGAGTCACATTTGCAGTTGCTGCGACGTAAAGGATGAGAGGAGGTTTGGGAGCCACCATTGTTCACCGGAGAGGAAGTTTGGGGGGAGAAGTGTTTCGGGTGTGGGGACCAGCCGGTGGCGGAGGTGCAACTGGTGGTGGGCAGAGGCGTCTGAGTGGCACAGAGGGTGGTGGCAGTGTGCCGTCGATGGCCGGCTGGTGGAGTTGGGAATCTGTCCGACGGTGATAATGGCCGCTAACCAAGGAGATATGTACCGCCTGAATGGCATTGCGCATGTTGCCGGATTTATAGATCAAGAGGTAAGTTTTTGAATTTTGTAATGTTGTTGAGTCGATGCCATGGGTATGTTAAGTACATTGATGTGTTGGATGATATAGTATGTTGGATGATATTGTATAGGGTGAATATGCATCTTAGAATATTTTTTGATTATGACGTTGGCGGATACCATGTTTAGTGATTTAGTTAGTTTTTGGTCTAGTATAAGACGTTAGAAATCAGTGTTCTTAATAGATTTTTGGTCTAGTACCCGGCATATACAACTGAACCCCGATGATCCACCGTGGTATGTGATTGTAAGACTCCTCCCAATCTCCATATATCTGAGCAATTGCCTTCTGCTTGCCCATCCAAACCTTCCTGTAGCTGGACTTGAACCCAAACTTCGAAGACACCGCATTCTGTAACACCTTAACCGAAACTGATGCATCAGCCATCACCAATGATAAAACCGAGGCACGTATGACATGGTAATCGAGCTGCCTGTGATCCATTGATATCTCCGTTGCTAGACACGTGTGTGGTCCATTGTACTTTCTAACTTCCAGTAGCCTTTCCTCTGTCTCATAGTGACACGGATCAGCCAATTACATCCATTCCCGAACTGGACACACTTCCCATGATACTTCAACAGGTCGGACTCAAACACTTTATACTCTACACCCCGCCGAATATTATAACTCTTGATTGTCAGTACAGCTTCCTCTTTTGTTTCAAACCGTTACCCGACCTCAAACTCGTCTGTGCCAATCACACTAGGCCTTTCTCCGTGAATCACCGGGTGATGCTGATCTACATTTGCGGCCTGGTTCATTGCTTCAAGGTCCAATGTGGTAAAGTGTCGAGGGTACTGCTGCGTAACACTGCTACCATGGGTTTGAGCTCCCACGGCAACTGCGGTGTCCTCTTCGCCGTCGCTCTCGTCACTAATAATTGGTGGCTCCGAATCTGACCCATCATCACCTATAGCCTCCGCAAACGGATCTCTCTCTCTTACCTCCATGAATGCGGGTGCACCATCAACTACAGGTTCAGATCCCATCGCAGCTGCAAGCTGGCCGAAGCTACGCCCATCACCCAAGTCATCACCCGAGACAGGCAAATCAGCAGTAAAAGATGGGGACAAAACAAGTGGAGTCACCGGTTGCCCTGTTGGAACGGCGGTGGAAGTTCCTTCTATGACGCCAGTGGGCAGATTTGGACCAGTTCCCCCGCTGCTGCCCTCAACGTCAACCAATTTGACAAACAACTCCAGCGCGCCTAAGTCGGGAAATCTTGATTGACTATGAAATATAACTCGCATGTCGTCATCACCCAACATCGCGTACTTCCCAAACTTAACATAACCGGGCTTCAATGATATCGGAATACGAAAAAATAATTGCTTCACGCGTTTTTTACCACACTTTCCAGCCTTCTCTAATATACTACTGTGCAAATCCATCAACGTCGTTGACGGAGTTATAAACACACCTATCTGCTTTTTGCTAGAAAAAGTTATACCCTCACTTGTGTTTTCATCTATTTTTCTCCGGTAATGCACTAACAAGAAAATACTCTCCGCCATCTCTCACACCCTCAACATATGTCCCGTGTGGCTCGTCTGTGTGAAACTCGTTTATTTATAGAGTTTCTGCCTGCATAAATCGTGCTTGACTCCTTAGGGTTATTACTTGGGCATAAATCGTCCCAGCCCTGTGAGTGTTACAAAGTAACACATAAACCGTCCCAGGCTGAGGAGGGTCCCAATAACACATAAATTGTGGCAGCCCAGTTTGGTTTAGCCCATGAACACGTAAAACCTACTACCCTGGGACGATTTATACTCTACTTCTAACCCAAGAAGCCCTGCCACGATATACTCTTAATTTGCCTCACAAATTCATGCATTAATCGTCCTAGGGTGAGATGATTCATGTTTTATATAACCTTTTGCACCTTAAGACAATTTATATAATAATACAAAAAGGATAATCACGTTGCAGAATCTGTTTCAGGGGAATCAGATAATTTTAAAACGCATACAATTTATTTAAGTAAAAAACCCTAATTATTTGTATCATACTATCACGTAGCCTCATCAAAATTCGACCAAATATTTATTTATTTGTTTATTTTAATTTCATCTACAAACTACATGGAACGTGTACAGTGGCACATAAGAAGAGCTTCTATTTTCTTAAAAAAATGACACCGATATTTATCTTTGGACTTATTATTTGACTGATTAATTAGGACACGACGACAATACAAAAAATGCGGCATTGGGTCAAGTCAAGCACGGCAAATACGCAACCAGTTGTAGCCGCAATTGTTGTTGCTATGTTCCTTTATTTCCCACCAAAAGCACCAATCCGTAACTCCATTCTTGACCTAGCTATGTTCAGGCTAACTAGTAACTAATAACACCAGAAAGCATAAAAAAATAGACTAATACTACGTAATTTATTTTTTTAGACAATATTAGTAGAAAAGTTTTAAATTATTTTATTTATTTTAAATTTTAAATCTTAAATCATAAATTTTTTATTTTAAATTATAAATTATAAATCTAAATATTAAAATTAGTTAATATTAACTAACTAAAAATTAAATTTCTATGTTTTTTTTTAAAATATATTAAAATTTAAAGCTATACAATAAACCAGAAAAATAAAAAGAACAAGAAGTATTAATAATTAGTGATTTTATATACTATCCAAAAAGTATTTTAGCAATTAAGTTCGTAATTAAAATAAATAAATAAACAACAACATCTATTATTCTATTTCAAAACATGGTCATTTACTCATTTATGTCAATTTATGAAGAGAATATTGCCTAATAATTGGGGTAAAAAACCTAAATAAATCAATGGGAGATCTTTATTATCCAAATAAGCCAAAACAAAAATTTTTTCAGCAATCCACCAACGAGCAAATATATATAATTCAAATTAAATTGATTCGAACTGCAAATACAAGTAAATCGAAACAACATGATTCGAATTACAATTGGGACGAGTTGCATGTAATTCGAATCAAGTAGATTCGAATTAGTCAAGGCTAAATTGAATTGACAAAGACTCGAGGCAGATTAACGCGATGGGGGACGATCCGGGAAGGCTGTATCATTTGGATGGAGTCGCTCACTTCGCCGGGGTGATCAACGACGAGGTTAGTGGTTTTTAATAGTGGTATATGTTTAGTGGTTTTAAATAGTCGTATATGTACAGTGGTTTTCGTATATGTATTTTAGTGGTTTATTAAAGTGGTATTGCTAATGGTTTACATAAGTGGTTTTGCATGCGGTTTAACATAGTGGTTTTCTATGTGGTTTTGTTGATGGTTTTTGTTAGCGGTTTACGTAGGTGGTTATAGTAATTGTTAATTTGAGTGGTTTTGTTGATGGTTTTTGTTAGCGGTTTACGTAGGTGGTTATGGTAGTTGCTAATTAAAGTATAGGGTTTTTTAAGTGTAAAATATAATTACAATTTCAGCCCATATTATTAAAAAACTTCAGTTCATGAATGTGTACATCACGAAGTTGTTAAAATACTACTTGTGAATGGATGCAGATTTAAGACTAGTTTTTAATTTGTTCTAATCATGCGGTTCTTTTATTTTGCAGCCTCAGCGCTGCATATCGAGTATGCGGCCGCAGCAGGGAATGCGACTGGATGAGCGATACGTTCCGTACTTGCAGATGGCCGGATTATACCATCTTGCGAGACTAAATGACAGATGGTTCTGATTAGACGAGTCACTTGTGAGTGCATTCGTCGAGCGGTGGCGTTCGGAGACACACACTTTCCATATGCCGTTCGGAGAGTGCACAATCACACTTCAGGACATAGCATACCATTTGGGGTTGCCAGTGGACGGACATTACGTGAGTGGCTGCCTTACGAATTTCCATGAATATATACAGGGTGGTCGGCTAGCTTGGCTGTGGTTCCAGGAGTTGTTTGGTGTGTTACCCCCCTCCCCCGAGCCAAATTCAAAAGTTCGCAGTGAATTGCAGCTGGTTCCAGGAGACCTTTGGAGAGTGCCCCGAGGGGGCCGACGAGGAGACAGTTAGGCGCTTTGCCCGTGCCTATATCATGATGTTGTTGGGCACCCAGCTTTTTACCGACAAGTCCGGCAATCGTATTCACATCAGATGGCTACCGTACGTGACTAGGCTTGAGGAGATGGGTGGCTACAGTTGGGGGTCGGCGACGCTTGCATGGCTATACCGGTGTATGTGCCGAGTGACCAACAGACATGTTGTGAAGTTAGCTGGGCCGTTACAGTTACTTCAGTCTTGGATATTTTGGCGTTTTCCTAGATTTCGACCTGATGGGTTTGATTCGTTTAGCTGGCCCCTGGCATCCAGGTACGACTATGTCATTATATTATGTTTAATTATTCTATGAATTTAAGTTATCGCTTGTAATTGTTATTCTACCTCGTTACATTAATGATTTACTTCATAAATTAACGTCCTTTTCAGGTGGTCAGGTTACAATCCTGGCGTTAGCGAGAAGGGACCTCGGGTTCAGATGACCCAGCTGAGGATCGACATGTTACAGCCTAGGGATGTGAGTATGCTAAGGTCCCATGTTTAGTCAATTTAATTTTAGACATACCTAAATAGATCTTCTAATGTATTGGGGATTCTTTTTTCAGTTTATCTGGATGCCATATAGCACACCAGAGGTCATTCAGGTGGTCCATCCGGAGGTGCTGGAGCCTCGTCATATGGCTTTATGGCGTTCCGTCACCTCGCTGATATATTTTGCCGTGGTTGAGTGGCACCAGGTTGATCGGGTGTTACCACAGTTTGGAGGAGTACAGGCTCGCCCCCGTCCCGCCCTGAACATCGACTTCTTGATGTCGAAGGACGGTAGAGGAGATGATCGTTGGTTTTTGTCCTAGTTACAGCACTGGCATCATCACTGGGAGACACGTGCGCAGCACGTCCTTCGTTTTGACGTTGTGCCGGACCCGGGTCCATCACATGCCTTCTTGGACTGGTGGCGTCAGCACGGAAAGAGGTTTTTGTCACCGGAGATGTTATTGGGGGATCCTAGAGACATTCCTATTCTAGTTGAGGCTACACAGAGGGGTGTTGGAACAGTTTCCGACATGGACATAGTTGACGACGTTCCCGATAGGCGACGGGTTGACAGGAGAGCTCGGGTAGGGACACGGCGTAGCGACCGAGAGTGGAGGTGGCTTGACCATGCTATAGAGGAGGGTGAGCAGGCAGGGAGGGCTCGTGGAGGAGCACGGCATCGTGGCGGGAGACGGAGAGGGGCTGCAGCGCTCCTTATTGGGGGTGATCATCGTGACGATGCCGTTGCTGGGGTGCTGCTCACGGTGGTGTTATACCCGATGCTGGCGGAGCTGCTGGAGAGTTACATGACTCGGTTATGAGACATCCTTCGGGTCATGTTGACGCTGGACTGGGGGAGGGGCCTCTCGGAGATTACTTTGTCGGTGTTCCCGGCGACGATCATACACTACATGAGAGTACACCATGGGTCAGTCCGGGCACCATGTATTCAGACTTTCTTGCCGGTGATGGTCTTGATGCCGAGTACAGAGGGGACCACTTCCTTGACGAGATCACTGCCATCATGCAGGAGGATGAGGCTGCCCGTCGAGTTGGTCAGACTTCGGGGTCACAGGCACATTTAGATGTAGATATGAATGAGCCTCCATCCGTGCCTCAGACTGAGCATTTTGCCCTGGGCGGTACACCACCATCAGCAGCTTGTGCTGGATCACAGTCAGTTGTCGGGCCATCTTCATCTCGGCCGTTACATATCCAGCCACCCCAGGATGATGAGGAGGATGACATAGAGGATGAGGAGCCACTGATCCGGAGAGGTCACAGGACACGGGTTCCTCGACGTTGCTTCCCCGGATCGCACCTTTTTAGATGATTTGTGTTGTCTGCTGTTTGTTATATACTTATGTTTATGTATTTCCGTTATCACTATTCTATGTACTAGCCATTTACTTTAGCAGATGATGTCTGTATGTTTATTAGCGGTTACATTGTATCAGGCTCTATGAGAACTATGTTACTTTGCTTATTTATATTAGTTCCGTTACTTACCTTGCATAATCCGTTAAATTAGAGAATCCTTTTTAATGTTTATGCTACGTACTTTTTGAGAGCAACTCACGTTCATCACATATATACACAGGCCTCGAACACACTAATTTGAAACAACCAAAGTTGAACTATATACACATAATTCGAATCAAGTTGATTCGAACTTCCCTTTAACACCAAAAAGACATAATTCGAATCAATATGATTCGAATTCCCCTAGGTCACGTTTACCTACTAGTTCGAATCGACTTGATTCGATTTATGCTTCCTTAATTCGAATCTACTTGATTCGAATTACATGTAGTTTTTCTCAAACGTAATTCGAATCATGTTGTTTCGAATTACTTGCTTTTGGAGTTCGAACCATGTTGATTCGAATTATATATATTTGCACTTTGGTGGATTGCTGAAAAAAATCTTGTTTTGGCTGATTTAGGAAATAAAAATCTCTCTTTGGTTTATTTAGGTTTTTTACCCTAATAACTGCTTTTGATCTATATATATTCCTGTAATTATGTGAAAAATGAACACTTAAAAAGTAGGTAGTCCAATTGCTACTTGATAAGTTATCACACTATAAGAAATTTGGCAGATAGCAGTAATTTTTACTACCGTGATTAATTATAATTGCTGGAAAAAAGAAAATGAGCGGCGATTTCTGTTAAACCGCTATGAAATTATATAACCCTTACATGCATGTTTATATGTCTCTATTTTTATTAGTATTTAAATTGAGTTTATCCGTATTTAGTTTCTGTTATATGTACTAAAAACTTATTTTAAAAGATTTGTTTGAATTATTGTTACTTAAAATGTGTTACTAATTTTGTATTTGTTTTACGGTAAGAAAAAACAAATTAGAATATTAAAAAATGGACAAAAAACTCAAATAAACTAAGGTGAGAAAATTTTTATACAAATCCGCCAATCCAAAATTTGGCTCATGAATCAACCAATGTATGTTTTTATGTAGTTCGAACCAGTTCAATTCGAACTCCATTTACATATAATTCGAATCACTTTGATTCGAATTATACACACACGCACGCACACACTACAGAGTAATTCGAATCAGGGTGATTCGAACTACACACGCACGCATTTTCAAGTAATTCGAATCTGACTGATTCGAATTATTCATGGTATAATTCGAATTATGCTGTAAAAAAATTAATAATTTATTAAAAAATTTATTAAAAAAATAATAATTTAAAAATTAAAAAATATATATATTTTATTTCATACATTAAAAAAACTAACAAAATATTTAATTACGAAATTTCTTTAAAATATTAATGAGCTCTCAATTCGAATTCTATACAATACTCTTTTGTCCATTTTTAATAGCTCATGAATATTTTTTAATAAATTTTTAAATAAATTTATTTAAATTATACTACAAAAATATTTTATTCTATGCAAAAGAATTAAAAAAAAATGGCTTAAAAAATGTTAGGAGTACTATAAAAATTTGTAATGTTCTAATGACTTAGGTAAATACATGCATGTACTCAAATTTTAAATAAAATGCTCTACATAGTCAATAATAATTTAGAAATGGAAGAAAATGTTTTATTCCATACAAAACAATTAAAAAATATATTTTATTCTATACAAAATAATTTTTAAAAAATGACTTAAAAGATGTTATAAGTACTATAAAAGTTTGTAATATTCTAGTGATTTAAGTAAATACATGGTAAAAATATATTTTCTTTAATTTCTAAATTATTATTGACTAGGTAGAGTATTCCTTTAATGTCCTAAGCCATTAGGACATTACAAATTTTTATAGTACTTCTAACATCTTTTAAGCTCTTTTTTAAATTATTTTGCATAGAATAAAATATTTTTTATGGTATAAAATATTTATTCTCAGTTTTAGTTAGTTTTTAGTTTTTGTGAATGTGCGAATGTATATTGAGTCCCTGCTGTTCCTGACTCTAGTCTGTGTTTTTGAGTCGAAAACTAGGTCCAAATTCAGCCCAGAATCGCCCCAGCATTTTCTGCGTTTGGCGCATGTCACGCGTACGCGTCAAGCACGCGCGTCGATGGTCTTTTGTGCGTTCGCGCGTGCGCGTCAGGTACGCGTCCGCGTCGCTATGGGATGCACTAAATTGCGCGTGCGTGTCAGGTACGCGTGCACGCCGCTCCTCGCTGGTCAGCTCCTTAATTTCTTGTGTTTCTTCCATTTTTGCAAGCTTCATTTCCATCTTCTAAGCCATTCCTGCCTTATAAAGCCTGAAAATACTTAACACACGGATCACGACATTGAATGGGATAAAGGAGAATTAAAAATACACAATTTAAAGGTTTAGAAAGCAAGTTTTCAAACATAGAACAAAATTAGAAAGGATTTGTAAAACCATGCAAACTGTATGAATAAGTATTTAACACAAGATAAACAATAAAATAGTGGTTTATCAGGTCTACACCATGTGTTAGGGTTCATATGGTTCGAAGAAATTAGAGAAGGAAGAGGATGAACAGTGATTTAGTTATTCCCTTTTCTTATATTTATTTCAAAAAATTTCATAATGAATATTTCTATTTTCCACATTGTCACCTCAAATTGGCCACATCATACAATACCGTGCCACCTGGCCTCCACTACCGCCAAAAAATTTACTCAGGCCACGGAAGGGTAGAATTGACAACGAAATTTTATATTCATATATGCAAATGACTCATTAAAAAATTGGAGAGTACATCTGTACTCCGTATGAAAATTCGAATGTATTTTTGTCTATTTTTCTAAAATAATAAGAATCTCCATTATGCAGACAAAAACCGCGCACCTCATGCATCACATAATATGATATATAAGCACGATCTTATCATTTTTTTTCAATAACAATGGTGCATACATGCAGAAAATTAAAGTATATGTTAAGTACTTTTTTAAAAATTAAAAATAAAGCATGTTTTACAAAAACCAGAAATAAACCCAAAACTTCACTCATCCTAAATTTAATAAAATGGTAATGTAAATGGAGTAACAAACATTGCAATCTATATTATTTCAACAAGACAAGTAAACAACAATTTTTGATAGTTCAACCCCCACAGACCAAAGTCTCCATTGCATCAACATAAAAAGAGTGTGTCAAATGCTCAAGAAAACATATATAAGTGCTGGCACCTACTCAATCTTACACTTAGATGTTCATTTTTCCAACAAGACTACCGAAACTAAGAAACTAGCTACATAACAATATTCAATTGAAAAAATGTGAAAATCCTGAAAAAAAAAACGAAAAAGAAAAAGACCTTAGAATTTTGGTTTGCATTCTTGACACCTATGATATGTGTGATAATTATCATTATCATCATCATTATGGTCCCCCAATAGGCAATGTGGCTCAGGCTTCAACTTATTAACGATGTCTGTACTGTAAAAGCAACAATTTGAGTATAACAAATATACATAGAATGAAATGGCATGTCAGCATTGTTTATTTATTTTTAAAAACTTATTCCTTAGGTCAAGGTCACTAGTGCGATGCTTATTGATATGCAGAATCCTCCTATACCTAATGCAATATTGTTTAATACATACAGAGGAAGAGATATATATTTTGATTAAGATAGACTCACCTTAACATGTTTTAATTTCTTATCCACCCATATCTCATCCTTGTGTTTGTGGATTTTCGTAAACGATTCTAACTGTGTTGGAGTCCTCTTTAATAATTTTTTTCTACCAAACATATAAATTAAAAAATCTATGAGTATGAACTACCAATTAAAGTGTATAACATTATAACATAAAAGATCTAAGTTGTTCTATAACATCACCAAATTAGCTTTATGTTGAGTAACGGAAATTAAACCAGTACTATGAAGAGCCGCTACAAACCCACTGTAATCAAATGCTCGATTTAACTTGTCTTGCGCACTCTTTTGTAGAAACCAGCATCAGTATCCCAATAAACACAAAGAGCATCCCACATAACTTCTCCTATCTATTGAGGTTTGACACTACTTGCACGAGCTTTTTCCAACAAGTTTTTAGTAAAGCAGCGCCTCGCTTCTCAAAATTTTTGAGTCCAATGAAGATTTAGAGGAACAAACTGATATTTTCTCTGAATAATCAATGCAAGTAAGAATAGTTGTAAGTTGATATATATTAAAATTTTTAAACTTAGAACAAACTCTTAATCTACCAAAGATTAAATGTCTCTCTAATACCTACTTTGAACTTTTTCTACCAAAATTTCCTAGTAGCATATGGTATTTTTTTCCACGAAGGCCACGACTGAGAGTAATATCCTTTAGTAATGTCCGAAATCGCATGAACCGTGGTAGGTGAAGGTAAAAATCTGCAGATGTTACTTAATATCAATCGGAATGCAATATAAGAGGTTAACTTCAAAAAATAAAAATGTTAAAACATACCCATCCCCTGCTAAGTCCAATTTTAGCCTCCTTTGACTTGTCTCAACATTTGAATACGCATGAATAGATAACACTCCAATTTGATTGCCTTTGTTTTCAACTTCATTGTTAGGTACTTGCTCTTTTTGATTTGACACTGGTTGAGCATTTTTAGAGGTACTTGGATTAGGAGTTAATGACAGAAGTGCATTGGCTGTAGCAGATAGAGTAATAGTAGAATTGGATGTCATTGGTTCTTCTAAACTTTTAGCAAGTCATGTCAGTTTCACCTTTTTTATTTTACTAGTGGATGTCATCTTTTGTTTTCTTTTTCTTTTGTCACTATCAGACATCTACAATTAAATTTAAAACTAGTTAACATGTATATATGTAAAGAAAAAATCCAAATAAGACAATAATCAAGTACCAATCACATAACCTAATAATAAGCAATTATTATCTTTTTACAAATGTTAAAAAAAAATCACCCGAATGAGATAGACAAATAATCATTAATATCACTATCATTGTAATCAACATTATTTTGATTCTCATCATTGTTATCTTCTTCATTATCATCAAGCAATATATCCATGTGATCATCTTTACTGTCATATTCAAAATCATTGTCAAACTCAAACTCCCCATTATATATGGAAACTGCATTTACTTCATTCACTTGAACTTCTTCGTATGCACCATCCTCGGCTCTTAAACTTCCTAATGGTTCATCATTTCTTATAGGTTCTTCAGGTGTTGTTTCATCTTGATATGCATGTTCTAGTGTATATCGATTATCAACTGTGCGTCTTGATTTGGTTATGATAATAACTCAACAATTGGTTTTTTTTCTCTTATTTTTTTAGGATATGGAACATAATAAACTTGAATTGCATTTTAAGCAAATATGAAAGGATCGTATCTTAAATATTCTCTAGTATGAAACACCTCCACAATGCCAAGTTGTTTATTAATCTTGACTCCACGATTAAGAGTACAATCAAACCATTTACACTTAAACAATATTAATCTATTCAATTCATATCCAGCGTATTCAATCTCAATTATTTCTGTAATTGCTCCATAATAATAGCTCTCCTCATTGCCATCATCATCTCCCTTAACACAAACTCTAGCATTGAAAGTCTTTTTACCAAAACTCCAATCTTCTGTGTGAAAGTTAAAACCATTTACTATATACCAAGAATAATTGTGCACTTTTTTACTAGAACCCCATGCCAAGTAGTGTAGACTTTGATTCATTAATGAATTTCTGCTATCATGAATATAGAAAAGATCCAAAGTGTTAATAACAAATTTCCTTGCAAAAATGAAAATATTTAACAAGAAATACTAGGAAACTTACATAATTCTCAAACCAAGTTGGAAATTCTAATGTTATTCTTTGGCTGGTTTCACCTTGGCTAATATTTGAATTTTCATATAAATATAAATATATGAGTACCCCATAAATAAGACTACTAAACCATAAAAAAATTGAGTATTTGTTGATCTTACTCGATATATTGTTCAACTTCTTCACAATCGAGTAGAACATGTAAGTGTGTAGCAACTAACTCCTGATCCTCTAAGTATCGGCTCTTAATTATCCTAGATGCACGTCCATGATGGTTGAATATTGATAAAGTTGGAAATTAAATATTGATGGCTCCACTGTCATCATTCCAGCCCATATTAGCTCTCATTGATTATACATGAGATTCAAAATAATAAGTGCAAAAATGAGAGGTTTCTTGACTCATGTATGCCTCATAAATGGATCCTACATATGATTTATTTTTAATCATTCACTTTAATCTATTCAAGTACCTAAAGCAACGTAACATGTAAGCATAGAGTGGTAGCCATAAGATTGCGATTAAATGACTAAGAGCATTGAATTAGTGCTATACCTTTTAAATGGTTACATCCATCGATATTGAACTGGGCCTCCCACTCTTGCTTCATATGGAAGATGAATGGGCAAATGCTACATGCAGTTAAAAAATCTTGGAGGAAAAATTTGCTCTAACTTACATGTGGTAGTGATAATATTTTTTTGCATCAACAATAAATCATCTGCACACAAAATTGTGGAGCACAAATCCTTGAAAAATTTGCTTAATTCAGCTATAGGCTTCCATATTTGAAGTTGAAATTTGGCAAAGGCAATTGGTAACAGACATTCCATAAAGATATGATCGTCATGGCTTTTCATCCCAAATATTTTTCCTTCTCGAATTTATGCATCTACGCAAAATTAGTAGCATATCCATATGGCGTTTTAATCTCACTAACCCGTTTATAAACTGCCATTTTTTGTTCCATAGAGAACGTGAATTTTGTTTTGAGTTTCATGTATTTTCCATTTGGTAACACTTGCAACTCTAAATCCTTTTGTCGACAGAGTTCCTTCAAACCATTCTTGCCTTCACATTGTCTTTAGTCTTGTCTTTAATGTCTTTTATCGTATTAAAGACATTATCAAAGACATTTGTGCATCACGTCAATTAGAAATCCATTCTTTACGCCCGCCCTCGTTGCACCATCTGTCCTTGCGCCTATCGTGCCTGTGCCCTCTAGCTCTTCTTCGATTTCTGCCTCATTA
Source organism: Arachis stenosperma (assembly GCF_014773155.1). Lineage (NCBI taxonomy): Eukaryota > Viridiplantae > Streptophyta > Magnoliopsida > Fabales > Fabaceae > Arachis > Arachis stenosperma. Next base: position 34,601,968 of record NC_080384.1, read on the forward strand.
GCCACCACTGGGTTAAGTAATGAAGGCTCGACCTCCGTAGCAACACATATTTCATCTTCTTCGTGGCCTTCCCTGGAAACACTTTTCCATTGTGTCTGCTTCATCAATACTCAGTAGAAGGTGCAGCTTCACTCCTTTCCCACGTCGCATGAAGAAATCCCTAGATATCCTCCATTGATGTTACACCTGGTGCTTCCCTTGAGTTCTGCTACTACACTAACTTGAAGGTTCCCTACACAATCGTGCTTCAACGCTGTTGAGACAATTTATAAGTCTTCTTCCTGGACAGAGATTCCGATTTATAAACTTGAAAGATGGTAACCACTCTGCAATGCAATAGGAAAACAACCCTCAATAGAGGATGTTGAATATCTTTTTTATTTCTCTAGGTTTCAATAACAACCCCATCATTCCAAATAGGTTGTGTGTTAAAACCCAGGTGCCTCTGCTTATGGAATTACTAATCATTGTTCCCCTTTAGCAAATCACTAACCTCGCTTACTTTTTTGCTATCTCGAATAACTCCCTTAGTTGTTCAATTATCCAATTTCTACTCAGTCTCTCCTCAATTGCTAACAATGCTATTTAATGAGCAAGTCAGTTACCATTTCTCGGTGTCCAAGTTACTCTAGTTTCAGGCATATCTTGCAAGAATTGAAAAATGTCTCTAAGAATAGCATCAATTTCTCCAGTGACATTTCCAATCTTCATTGTCTGTACTAGGAGTAAGTTATCTGATTCCAATAGAGTTTTACCATCTTGTAAATTCTTAATTATAATAAGTGCTTTCCTAATTGCCAAAGCTTCAGCTTGTAGGCTCGGATGTACTTTGATTGATCTTGATGCTCTAGTGATAATTATTCCACTCCAATCTCTAAGGATACATGCTGATGTTGCTTTCCCTAATAAGCTGTAAAAAGCTACGTTCGTGTTCATCTTCATCAATTCTGTTGGTGGAGCTCTCCAGATAATGTTCCTATGCTCTCTTCTGCCTGCATTTATTACTTTTCCCTCTTTATTAGTGATTGTGCTACTAAATTCTATTGCCAATTCTGTTGCTATTTGGATGACCTGACTGGATTTATCTCTTTATCTTGAAATAAATTATGGTTCCTTTGCTTCCATATTGTCCAACACATGAACCCCAGATAGCCTATTAATTCTCTGTATGGAGTTTAACAATCATCTTCCAAAAGATTTTACTATATTATTTTCATTAGGTATGCATTGAACTCTCGCTCCAAACCATGTTGGCCTTGTCTAGGAACATAATAATATTGCATGCTCCACTGATTCTTCAGCTTCCTTGCATATCCTGCAAATAGGATCATGCATTCTATTTTTCTTATATAAATTGGTGTTAACCGCTACAATATCTTGCACTGCCTTCCATAAAAATAGTTTAATCTTTTGGGAAACTCTCATTCCCCCTCTTTAACATTTTATTCATTCTTGCAAAATGATACCACATTTTTATCGTATAATTTTTGTCTATTTTATGGGGCTAGATTTATCTATCTTCTGTATTGATCAGGCTAACTGGAATTTTATGAATACTGTCACTGATATCTGGGTAAAAAAATTATTGAATTTTTTATGCATTCTAACTATTTCCCTCATCTAACAGTTTACTCACTTTTGTAAAGTTACTATTTTCTGCTACAAGTATCCTTCCTTTTTTTTCAATCCAATTATCCTTCCACACATTTATCATTTTTCATGTTTCCTAATAAAATCTCTTCCTTTTAGTATACTCCTTGGTGGACGAAATTGTGATCACATCAATGTAGTATTCTTTGTTGTTGTATGGAATCATTATTATGGCACTTATGTGTGGACACAACTCCGTTCAACTAACCAGCAAGTGTACTGGGTCGTCCAAGTAATACCTTACGTGAGTAAGGGTCGATCCCACAGAGATTGTTGGTATGAAGCAAGCTATGGTCATCTTGTAAATCCCAGTCAGGAGGATAAAATTATGGAATTTAGAAAATCAAATATGATTAATAAAAATAAACAGAAAATAAAATAGGATAGAGATACTTATGTAAATTAATAGTGGGAATTTCAGATAAGTGTATGGAGATGCTGTGCTCCTCTTGAATCTCTACTTTCCTATTACATTCATCCAATCCTTCTTACTCCTTTCCATGGCAAGCTGTATGTAGGGCATCACCGTTGTCAGTGGCTACATCCCATCCTCTCAGTGAAAACGTTCCTATGCTCTGTCACAGCACGGCTAATCAGCTGTTGGTTCTCGATCATGTTGGAATAGGATCCATTGATCCTTTTGCGCTTGTCATCACGCCCAGCAATCGCGAGTTTGAAGCTCGTCACAGTCATTCAATCCCAGAATCCTACTCGGAATACCACAGACAAGGTTTAGACTTTCCGGATCCTCATGAATGCCGCCATCTATCTAGCTTATACCACGAAGATTCTGTTGGGGAATCTAAGAGATATGCGCCTGGCCTAAGGTAGAACGGAAGTGGTTGTCAATCACGCGCGTTCATAGGTGAGAATGATGATGAGTGTCACGGATCATCACATTCATCAAGTTGAAGTGCAACGTATATCTTGGAATAAGAATAAAAGAGAATTGAATAGAAAGTAATAGTAATTGTATTGAAACTTGAGGTATAGTAGAGCTCCACACCCTTAATCTATGGTGTGCAGAAACTCCACCGTTGAAAATACATAAGTAAAAGGTTTAGGCATGGCCGAATGGCCAGCCCCCAAAACGTGATCACAGGATTCAAAATACAATCCAGGATGCGATTATGATAGTAAAAAGTTCTATTTATAATAAACTAGCTCCTAGGGTTTACATGAGTAAGTAATTGATGCATAAATCCACTTCCGGGGCCCACTTGGTGTATGTTTGGGCTGAGCTTGATCTATCCACGAGCTGAGGCTTTTATTGGAGTTGAACTCCGAGTTATGACGTGTTTTGGGCGTTCAACTCCGGATCATGACATTTTTCTGGCGTTTAACTCCAGACAGCAGCATGTACTTGGCGTTCAACGCCAAGTTACGTCATCAATTTCCGAATAAAGTATGGACTATTATATATTGTTGGAAAGCTCTAGATGTCTACTTTCCAACGCCGTTGAGAGCGCGCCATTTGGAGTTCAGTAGCTCCAAAAAATCCATTTCGAGTGCAGGGAGGTCAGATTCCAACAGCATCAGCAGTCCTTTTGTCAGCCTTTTTCAGAGTTTTGCTCAAGTCCCTCAATTTCAGCCAGAAATTACCTGAAATCACAGAAAAACACACAAACTCATAGTAAAGTCCAGAAATGTGAATTTAACATAAAAACTAGTGAAAACATCCCTAAAAGTAGCTTGAACTTACTAAAAACTACCTAAAAACAATGCCAAAAAGCGTATAAATTATCCGCTCATCACAACACCAAACTTAAATTGTTGCTTGTCCCCAAGCAATTGAAAATCAAGTAGGATAAAAAGAAGAGAATATACTATAAATTCCAGAATATCAATGAATATTAATTATAATTAGATGAGCGGGACTTGTAGCTTTTTGCTTCTGAACAGTTTTGGCATCTCACTTTTTCCTTTGAAGTTTAGAATGATTGGCTTCTCTAGGAACTTAGAATTTCAGATAGTGTTATTGACTTTCCTAGTTAAGCATGTTGATTCTTGAACACAGCTACTTATGAGTCTTGGCCGTGGCCCTAAGCACTTTGTTTTCCAGTATTACCACCAGATACATAAATGCCACAGACACATAACTGGGTGAACCTTTTCAGATTGTGACTCAGCTTTGCTAGAGTCCCCAGTTAGTGGTGTCCAGAGCTCTTAAGCACACTCTTTTTCTTTGGATCACGACTTTAACCACTCAGTCTCAAGCTTTTCACTTGGACCTTCATGACACAAGCACATGGTTAGGGACAGCTTGATTTAGCCGCTTAGGCCTGGATTTTATTTCCTTGGGCCCTCCTATCCATTGATGCTCAAAGCCTTGGATCCTTTTTACCCTTGCCTTTTGGTTTTAAGGGCTACTGGATTTTTTTGCTTGCTTTTTCTTTTTCTTTCTATTTTTATTTTTATTTATTTATTTATTTATTTTTCGCCATTCACTGCTTTTTCTTGCTTCAAGAATCAATTTCATGATTTTTCAGATCATCAATAACATTTCTCTTTGTTCATCATTCTTTCAAGAGCCAACAGTTTTAACATTCATAAACAACAAGATCAAAAATATGCACTGTTCAAGCATTCATTCAGAAAACAAAAAGTATTGTCACCACATCAATATAATTAAATTAAATTCAAGGATAAATTCGAAATTCATGTACTTCTTGTTCTTTTGAATTAAAACATTTTTCATTTAAGAGAGGTGAATGATTAATGGATTTATTCATAACTTTAAGACATAGTTACTAACTACTAATGATCATGTAATAAAGACACAAACATTAGATAGACATGAAGCATAAAAACCGAAAAAGCAGAGAAAATAAGACCAAGGAATGAGTCCACCTGAGTGAGGGTGGCACCTTCTTGAAGGTCCAATGGTGCTTTTTGAGCTCCTTTATGTCTCTTCCTTGCTTCAACAAGAGTGCCTTTTTCTTTATTCCTGCTCATATGAAAGAGAAGAGAAAAACAAAAGGAAGAGGAATCTTCTATGTTACAGTATAGAGATTCCTTTATGTTAGTAGAAAAAGAAAGGGGATAAGGAAAGGAGAATGGTTCGGATTTTTAGATGAAGAGAAGTGAAGAGAAGTGTTAGTAAATAATTAATTAAATAAAATAAGAAAAGAGAGGGAGAATTTTCGAAAATAATTTTGAAAAAGGGGTTAGTAATTTTTGAAAATTAAAGATAAGATAAGATTAAAATTAAAATTTAAAACAAAAAGAATTTTTGAAAAAGAGGTGAGATATTTTCGAAAATTAGAGAGGGAAAAGTAGTTAGGTGGTTTTGAAAAAGATAAGAAACAAACAACAAGTTAGTTAGTTGATTGAAAAAGATTTGAAATCAAATTTGATAAGATAAGAAGATAAGAAGTTTAGATAAGATATTTTGAAATCAAAAAAAGATAAGATAAAAAGATAAAAATATTTTTTTTTTTTGAAAAAGATAAGATAAGAGATAAAAAAGATTTAATTTAAAAATTTGAAATTATTTACTTCACTAACAAGAAACTACAAGATAAGATTCTAGAACTTAAAGATTGAACCTTTCTTAGCAAGAAAGTAACAAACTTCAAATTTTTGAATCAAAACATTAATTATTGATTATATTTTCGAAAATATGATGTAAAAGATAAGAAAAAGATTTTGAAAAATATTTTAAAAAAAAAATTTCGAAAATTATAAAAAAATGAAAAATATGTGATTTTTGAAAAAAGATTTTGAAAAGATAAGATTTTTAAAATTGAAAATTTGACTTGACTTGTAAGAAACAACTAATTTTTAAAATTTTTTGACCAAGTCAACCCAAAATTTCAAAAATTTGGAGAAAATTAAGGAAAAGATATTTTTTTTGAATTTTTTTGAATTTTTAATGATGAGAGAGAAAAACATAAAAATAACCCAAAACATGAAAATTTTGGATCAAAACACATGATGCATGCAAGAACACTATGAATGTCAAGATGAACACCAAGAACACTTTGAAGATCATGATGAACATCAAGAACATATTTTTGAAAAATTTTTAATGCAAAGAAAACATGCAAGACACCAAACTTAGAAATCTTTAATGCATGGACTCTAACAAACGAAAAATGCATATGAAAAACAACAAATAACACAAAGCAAGAAAACATCAAGATCAAACAAGAAGACTTGTCAAGAACAACTTGAAGATCATGAAGAACACAATGAATGCATGGGATTTTCGAAAAAATGCAAGAAAAATTTTTAAAGCATGCAATTGACACCAAACTTAAAAATTGACTCAAGACTCAAACAAGAAACACAAAATAATTTTTTTATTTTTATGATTTTATGAATTTTTTTGAATTTTTATTAATTTTTTCGAAAATAAAGTTTAGAAAAACGAAAAATAAAAGAAAAATTTTGAAAAAGATTTTTGAAAAGAAAATTACCTAATCTGAGCAACAAGATGAACCGTCAGTTGTCCATACTCGAACAATCCCCGGCAACGGCGCCAAAAACTTGGTGGACGAAATTGTGATCATATCAATGTAGTATTCTTTGTTGTTGTATGGAATCATTATTATGGCACTTATGTGTGGACACAACTCCGTTCAACTAACCAGCAAGTGTACTGGGTCGTCCAAGTAATACCTTACGTGAGTAAGGGTCGATCCCACAGAGATTGTTGGTATGAAGCAAGCTATGGTCATCTTGTAAATCCCAGTCAGGAGGATAAAATTATGGAATTTAGAAAATAAAATATGATTAATAAAAATAAATAGAAAATAAAATAGGATAGAGATACTTATGTAAATTAATAGTGGGAATTTCAGATAAGTGTATGGAGATGCTGTGCTCCTCTTGAATCTCTACTTTCCTATTACATTCATCCAATCCTTCTTACTCCTTTCCATGGCAAGCTGTATGTAGGGCATCACCGTTGTCAGTGGCTACATCCCATCCTCTCAGTGAAAACGTTCCTATGCTCTGTCACAACACGGCTAATCAGCTGTTGGTTCTCGATCATGTTGGAATAGGATCCATTGATCCTTTTGCGCTTGTCATCACGCCCAGCAATCGCGAGTTTGAAGCTCGTCACAGTCATTCAATCCCAGAATCCTACTCGGAATACCACAGACAAGGTTTAGACTTTCCGGATCCTCATGAATGCCGCCATCTATCTAGCTTATACCACGAAGATTCTGTTGGGGAATCTAAGAGATATGCGCCTGGCCTAAGGTAGAACGGAAGTGGTTGTCAATCACGCGCGTTCATAGGTGAGAATGATGATGAGTGTCACGGATCATCACATTCATCAAGTTGAAGTGCAACGTATATCTTGGAATAAGAATAAAAGAGAATTGAATAGAAAGTAATAGTAATTGTATTGAAACATGAGGTACAGCAAAGCTCCACACCCTTAATCTATGGTGTGTAGAAACTCCACCGTTGAAAATACATAAGTAAAAGGTTTAGGCATGGCCGAATGGCCAGCCCTCAAAACGTGATCACAGGATTCAAAATACAATCCAGGATGCGATTATGATAGTAAAAAGTTCTATTTATAATAAACTAGCTCCTAGGGTTTACATGAGTAAGTAATTGATGCATAAATCCACTTCCGGGGCCCACTTGGTGTATGTTTGGGCTGAGCTTGATCTATCCACGAGCTGAGGCTTTTATTGGAGTTGAACTCCGAGTTATGACGTGTTTTGGGCGTTCAACTCCGGATCATGACATTTTTCTGGCGTTTAACTCCAGACAGCAGCATGTACTTGGCGTTCAACGCCAAGTTACGTCGTCAATTTCCGAATAAAGTATGGACTATTATATATTGCTGGAAAGCTCTGGATGTCTACTTTCCAAAGCCGTTGAGAGCGCGCCATTTGGAGTTCTGTAGCTCCAGAAAATCCATTTCGAGTGCAGGGAGGTCAGATTCCAACAGCATCAGCAGTCCTTTTGTCAGCCTTTTTCAGAGTTTTGTTCAAGTCCCTCAATTTCAGCCAGAAATTACCTGAAATCACAGAAAAACACACAAACTCATAGTAAAGTCCAGAAATGTGAATTTAACATAAAAACTAGTGAAAACATCCCTAAAAGTAGCTTGAACTTACTAAAAACTATCTAAAAACAATGCCAAAAAGCGTATAAATTATCCGCTCATCACTCCTCCATGCCCAAGAATCATTTTTAGTTGTTTTAGCCTCCCAAAAACTTTTTTTCGGAAAATAAATTGCTTTAAGCACTTTGGCCCAAATGGAATTCGACTCCTGAGCCAATCTCAAGGTTGTTGAATTCTATTTATTTCCTTCCTTTTTAATTATATGCATGTGTTTCATTTTGTTCTATATTATATAATGCATTTAGAATTTCTATTAGTCAAGTGCATATCGTTTCTTGTCCATCACAACACACAATTATAAATGTGCTTGCTCCAAAATATGGGCAAGGGATCATGTGCCAAAAAAGAAAGGGATTAATTATAAAGAGCATGACAATGTCAATTTGGAAGGCCAAACTAACAAAGAATATTCAACACAAGCTGAGCCAAATTGCTTGAGACCTTAGTCTAGAGGACTATTATGGCATTTTTACATTTGACAAAGCCTTGAAGGAGAAATATGTAATGAATAACAATTAATAAAAAGGGGTTGAAAGAGAAGCCAAAGGCTCTGAGTACCACTGACTAAGGATCCAAGTCAAGTGCTTGTGGTGCTTATGTATCAAGCAAAATCTTGAAAACAAAGCATTTAGAGTCACGACTAGGCTCAAGGTGCAAAGCACTCCCCAGAAGAAGAGAAAGCCAAAGGCTCTGAGCACCAATGATGGGGAATGTTAAAAAGGCATTGTAAGCTCAAAGAGCTCCCTAATCAAGTGCTTGTGGTGTTTCTGTGTCGAGAAAAACTTGAGACAAAATATTTAGAGTCACGGCTAGGTTCAAATTGTGAAAAAAAAAAGCTTACTTCAAGGTGATGATTCAAGGAAGGATTCTATAATCTAATCCGGACAGAGGCCTTGAAAGATTATAACCAACTGTGTTGAATTGTGCATAAGTGAAACAGCTAACCAAACTCATTTGAATTGTAGCCATTTACCCATGTATTTTAAGATTGAAAATTTGATAACTAAGGCATGATTCTTTGCTTGCATGAGGACAAGCAAGAGCTTAAGTTTGGTATTGTGATGCATGAGCATCTTAAGCACTTTTCTTGGGCATTTCTTATAGAAAATTCATGACTTTTTCTTGGTAATTATATGATTTTCAAGACTATTTTATTAGTACTTTGATTTTATTGGTTTCATAATTCTTGTAGAGAAACTTTAGGAAAAGAGAAGCAAAAGCACAAGGAGAAACCAAGAATTGAAGACAAGTGCAAAGAGAATTTGCAAATATTGTCAACCATGACCTCCTAACACTCTAACAAGTATAACTTGAGATACAAATGTCCAAATTATGCGGTTTTAGTGGCATTAGAAAGCCAACTTCTAAAAATTTCTAACGATATATAATAAGCCATACTTTCTCTCTGGCATCATGGCACTAGATGCCGTGACATTGGCATTTAGCGCCAGTCCGTGAAGCAACCTTGGCGCCAAACGCCACGACTTCAAGTTTGGCGCCACGAATCGGTTTCGTTCTTTATCCTACGGATTAGAGTATACTGGAAAATAACTTTCTTCTAAATTGAATTCTTTTTTAAATTTGGAAAAGTTATATCACTTGAATTATAACTTGAAATTGTTTTCACATAACTCTCTAATTATTTGGATTTAATGCGATACATGACATATAATCGTCTTATTTTTAGATTTTTAGGGTTTTGTGTGGCTATTAAACTAGGATTTGAACTTTAACCCTTTAATTAGATTAAGTGACCAAGGAATTGACAGTTGATTGAGTTAGAGGAGGATTAAATTACTAAGGAATTAGAGTCTAATCACTTAAAGTTTGCTATGGATTGAATCTTTGCATGATCAAGGTAGAAGACAAGAATTGTTAATCCGGAAATTTAAATATCTCTTATACCTTTAACCATCTTTATCATATTTTTTTCTTAACCAATTTTAGTTTGCTCTTGTTTAATTTTCTGTTTTTATATTATTTGCTATTGAAAATCCTTTATTATGATTGTCTGACTAGAATAATCAATTGACCATTGCTTGATTAATCCCCTAATCCTCGTGGGATCGGCCCTCACTCACCTGACGTATTACTTGGTACGACCCAGTATACTTGTCGGTTAGTTTGTAGTTTTCAAAATTCGCATCAGGTCCTAGCTTGCCATGGCTTTCTGCTCCTTGCACTCCTTCATATTATGTCCCAACCTTTCACAGTTAAAACAAAAGTATTCCTGCAGTCTTCCATATCTAAAGTATATCAAAATTCTTGGTAAATCTTCCCTTTCTAGCCAGAATCACGTAGGAAAAGGGTCATCCACCTCTATTGCTCTTTTAACCCGCAAAACTGTCCTCATCAGCTTCTTCTCTCTTCTAGGGTCTTCAACCTCTGAAACCAAACCAAGCATGTCCCCAATAGCTTTATTAGTCTCTTTGTTCATGAACTCCAGAGGAACTCCGTGAATTTGAATCCAGAAATCGATAAAATCATGCTTCACCTCAGCTATAGATTGTCCCCTGCACCATTCCTGTAGGTTTAGTAATTGTCCCTTGATATGCCATGGGCCTCCTTTTAAGATCTATTTTCCTCTATCCTGGTTCTCAAAATTGAACATCAGTTTATTGCCTTCCACTTCTGATATAGCAAGACCTGGTGGATTTTCCAATATGCCCATAATTGCATTTTTGCATGCTTTGATATTCATTTCCTTTTTTTATGAAATTTCCCATTATGTTAAGGCAATCTTTCTTGAAATCATGTTGGATTACTCTTTTAAATTTGATCGTTTTGCCTTCAATAGATTCTAATCCGAACATAGACATGACTTGTGGAAGACTTAGTAGATAATAGTGCAGTATTTATTATGAATTTTGTTCCTCCAAAAAACAAAATTATTGCTCTTCTAAAACTTTCTATCACATTGTTTGAGCCAATAATTATATTAACACATTCTTCTTTTAGTACAAGGTGAATAAAATATATATTACTTTTGAGAATGGTATGCGAACTTGCACTATTCGTAAGGCAAATATTTTCATTATATGTCTCTGCCATTTTCTTCAAAGACAAACAATAATAATAGGATCATAACATAAAATAAGTAAAAATACATACACAATAAAATTATATTTCTGATTAGGCATGTTTGTCTAAGTAACACTGTATATAAAATAGTATCATATACTAAAAATTTTATTATTATTATTATTTTAGAACTTCACATTTAGTGAGTTTGAAATCCTTAAACATAAATATTAATATTTTATTAAATATTATTTATATACATCATACCTAAAATTCAAATGCATAAGAGATAAAACTTAATAAAAAGTTTCTTACATTATTTATTTACATAAGTACTTAAAAAACTCAAATATTAAACTTTTTCATTATTGATTAAATAACCAATATTTTCTTCAGGATCCTCAAAGAAATCAGATACTTCATAATGAGTGGTGTAATTTTCAACAATATCATTTAAAACAAAATTTGTCTCCTTTCTTTTGTCATCTTTTTTCAATGATGCTTGATAAAGATCAACTAAGTGCCTTGGAATACGACAGGTATGCGATTAATGACCCTTTCCACCACAACGAGAATATTTATCCTCTGTTGATTTATTTTGTCCATTATTTCTTTCTTTATCCCACTTATGATGAGATCCTTTCTTGCGAAAATAATTTTTCTTTCTTCCATAATTTTTCTTGTAACAAAAAACTTACCATTTACCCCTTCTAGGGTTATAACTTGCCGCATTTTCTTCAGAAAATGGGGTAGCGCCAGTTGAGCGCACTTCATGATTTCTTAAAAATAATTTATTTTTACGTTCAGCAACAAGAAGACAAGAAATTAGCTTAGAATATTTTTTAAATTCTTTTTCTCGATACTGCTACTGTAGGAGCACATTCGAGGCATGGAATGTCGAGAAAATTTTTTCTAACATGTCATTATCAGTTATTGGTGGACGAAATTGTGATCCATGTTCTTTTGTACTTGTATGAAATCATTATTATGGCATCAGTTGTTTTCACAACTCCGTTCAACTAACCAGCAAGTGTACTGGGTCGTCCAAGTAATAAACCTTACGCGAGTAAGGGTCGATCCCACAGAGATTGTTGGTATGAAGCAAGCTATGGTCACCTTGTAAATCTCAGTCAGGCGGATTCAAGGGTAATTGGATTATTAGTTTAAATTTGATTAATGGAATAAATAGAAAATAAAAAGGGATAGAAATAATTATGCAGATTCATTGGTGGGAATTTCAGATAAGCATATGGAGATACTATATGGCTCAAGGACGCCTGCTTTCCTACTGCTTTAACTCAATCCTTCTTACTCCTTTCCATGGCAAGCTGTGTATAGGGGTTCACCGTTCGACGATGGCTACTTTCAATCCTCTCGGGAAAATGGTCCTCTGCGGCTGTCACTCGCATGGCTAATCGTCTGGAGGCATCACCTGGCCGAAGGCTACATCCCATCCTCGCAGTGAAAACTACGCTCACGCGCTCTGTCACAGCACGGCTAATCACTGGTTGGTTCCCGCGCCTACTGGAATAGAATCCCTTGATTCTTTTGCGTCTGTCACTAATGCCCAGCACTTGCGAGTCTGAAGCACGTTACAGTCATTCATTACCGGAATCCTACTCGGAATACCACAGACAAGGTTAGACTTTCCGGATTCCCAGGATCCTACTCGGAATACCACAGACAAGGTGAGACTTTCCGGATCCTCATAAATGCCGCCATCTATCTAGCTTATACCACGAAGATTCTGTTGGGGAATCTAAGAGATACACATTCAAGCTCTGTTGCATGTAGAACGGAAGTGGTTGTCAATCACCTGCGTTCATAAGTGAGAATGATAATGAGGGTCATATAATCATTACATTCATCATGTTCTTGGGTGCGAATGAATATCTTGGAATAAGAATAAGAGAGATTTGAATAAAAGATAATAGAATTGCATTAATACTTGAGGTACAGCAGAGCTCCACACCCTTAATCTATGGTGTGCAGAAACTCCACCGTTGAAAATACATAAGTAAAAGGTTTAGGCATGGCCGAATGGCCAGCCCCCTAAAACGTGATCAATAGCCTCTTAGGATGAAGAATAAAACAAAACTGAGACCAAAGATGTCTAATACAATAGTAAGAGGTCCTATATATAATAAACTAGCTCCTAGGGTTTACATGAGTAAGTAATTGATGCATAAATCCACTTCCGGGGCCCACTTGGTGTATGTTTGGGCTGAGCTTGATCAATCCACGAGCTGAGGCTTCTCTTGGAGTTGAACTCCGAGTTATGACGTGTTTTGGGCGTTCAACTCCGGATCATGACGTTTTTCTGGCGTTTAACTCCAGACAGCAACATAAACTTGGCGTTCAACGCCAAGTTACGTCGTAAATTTCCGAATAAAGTATGGACTATTATATATTGCTGGAAAGCCCTGGATGTCTATTTTCCAACGCCGTTGAGAGCGCGCCAATTGGAGTTTTGTAGCTCCAGAAAATCCATTTCGAGTGCAGGGAGGTCAGAATCCAACAGCATCAGCAGTCCTTTTGTCAGCCTTTTTCAGAGTTTTGCTCAAGTCCCTCAATTTCAGCCAGAATTTACCTGAAATCACAGAAAAACACACAAACTCATAGTAAAGTCCAGAAATGTGAATTTTACATAAAAACTAATGAAAACATCCCTAAAAGTAGCTTAAACTTGCTAAAAACTACCTAAAAACAATGCCAAAAAGCGTATAAATTATCCTCTCATCAGTTATCTTTTTCCCACATAATTTTATTCGTGAGGTAATTCAGAACATTGTTGAATTATATTCATTTGTGGATTTAAAACCCTGTAGATGCAAGTGTGTCCACTCATATTGGACTTGAGGAAGTATCATTGTCTTTTGATGATTATATCTTTCTTCAAGGTTCTTCCACAGATTTGCAAGATCTTTTAGTGTGAGATACTCATTTTTCAATCCTTTGTCAAGATGACAACGAAGGAAGATCATGGCTTTGGCTTTATCCTTTTGAGATGCTTTATTTTCAGCCTTAATGGTATCTCCAAGATCCATTGAATCAAGATGAATTTTGGCATCTAATATCCATGATAAGTAGTTGTTTTCAGATATATCAAGAGCATTAAGTTTAAGATGAGAGAGCTTTGACATAATAAAAATTTATTACATGTGTCTTCCTAAATTTTGATCAGAGTCTCGTGCTGATAATGTGTTGTAAAATAAATAAATAAGGAAGAGAAAATAAATATAAAATAAAAAATTTAAACAGAAAACTCTAGTATTAATATTCACTAATATTATTATCTCAATATAACTGAGATAATTTATATATATTAGCTTTTCATATATCGCATTGTACATGTAGAAAGAAATGTTTATGTTATTGTTGTATGTAAGTCCTTTGTATCATATCACGCTTTTATTTATATACATACAAAAGTTATACTTTCAAACTTAATTAACTTTAGTCTGTCTTCAGAAACTGAGTTTTACTATTGAAAAAGTTAGCCGCCCAAGTCATTAAATGAACATCCATCCATATCACAACACTTGTTATTTTGTTCCACACTCACACAGCCCAAGCCCAAACTTTTTCTTTGAGCTCCCTCCGGCTCTACCGCACGGTCCCGTCTTGCTGAGTTTTCTTCGCTCGACATCCCTCGTGTGCTCGTCGTCAGGAGTCTTGCCTCCTTCTGCTTCGTATTCTACTCGTCCAATGAATAGGCTTGGGATTTTTCCGTCACTGCCTATAACATCCCACTTCATGTCTGCTATCATATTTTTTATGTGAAGCTTCATGTAAAGTCTCATGTAAAGTCTCTCTTTCTCAATTGATATCTTTTTTCTTCTGGAAATGTTTTCTTTATTCATGTTTGCTAAAAAAATTTATTGGGTAAAATGATTTACATGTCAAGTTTTAGCAATTTGTTGTCTGATCTGGTGCTGTCACACCTAAAACTTTTGAAAAATTTTATTATAAACTAATTTTATATTCAATTATTTATTTGTAATTTTAATTTCAAAAATTACTTTATTAAAGATAATTAAAATAAGTTTTGATTAATTGAATAATTTGAAATAAATTAAGATTCTTATCCAATTTTATATTATTGATTTATTTTTTATATTTAAATTATAACGTTAGCAGTTATGAAATAATAAGAATTTTTATATGGTTTAATTTAAATGGTTGATATTTTTATAATTTAATACTTTAAGTTTTAGAATAAAGAAAATTAATCTTATTATCTTATAATTTCAATTAAAGTATTTAATTTTAAATTAAATAGTATTTTGATACAACAAATGATATTTTAAAATAATTTTTAAGAATTTTAATTAGAGTTCAAATTAATACCTAATGCCCCAATTTTATTAATTTACTACTCTACCCTCCAATTTTACGAAATTACCTACCTTAGCCATAAAATTCCTAATTTTCACTTTTTCTTCAAAACTAAACCCTAACCCTAATTTTCCACTCACACTCTTCCTCACTCAACACACACAACACGCTCAACAGCAGCAACAGCTGCAATAAAAAAGAAAGAAAGAAAAGAAAGGGAAGAGAGGAGAGGGGGAGGCCCCAGGAAAAAGAAAGGAAGGGGATGAAAAGGGGAAGGGAGAAGGAGATCTGAGAGGAAGAGGGCACCGGTGGAGGGGGAAGTTGTCTGCGCCGCCACCGTCTGATCCATCCACGAGCTGCCATCAGAGCCACACCAGGAGAAGGAGGCGTCGCCGTCCCGTGGATCCCGCGTCGTCGCCATTCAGCCCATTGCCGAAGCAGAGACGCGTGAGGGAAGAAGGCACCGCGAGGAGTATTGCGTCGCTGCTGCTGTCCGTGCCGTCTTCGTCGTCGCCGATCCTCTTCGTCGTTGACGAGCCCAGCCGCTCCCATCGCTTGCTCCATTACCGTTGCGGGAGGTCAACCACCAATCTGATAGTGACGATGTTACATTATGGTATCAGAGCAGTCCTTCCTGTAAAGCGTGATAATGGACTGACTATGCTTCAATTGTATACTCTAAGCATCTGTCATGTAGTAGGTCTTGTTCGAATAACAAGAATTAGAGTTTTATGCACATGACTGTCTACTGATTAATGTTGTTAGTTTGTCATTGCATACTTCCTGGTATTAAGTTTGGCCGGCTTAACACTAGTGGATTATGTATATGCAAGCACTAATGGGTTATCATATATGATATACGAGTAATAGGTAACGCATATCGTAGGGTTTTGGGGAACGTTAGAGGTTGAAGTTTGGAAGTCGAAGCTTTGAAGTTGGTACGAGAATAGTGTACGGATGTTACGCACGTTGTATTAACCACATCCTATTTTATAGCCTTTTGATGCCTTGCTTTACCATCACATATTTGAACGAAGTCATCTTTTGCTTTGAGCCTGCCTTGTAACTTCTGCTTGCTCTCACACTTCTACCTTTATATCTTTATACCATCTGAAAATCCTAGTATTTGAAACTATATATACATATATGTATGATGAGACCTTCTTGTTTTTCCTTAAATGTGTTAAGAAGTGAAGCGATATGAAACCTCTTTCGTTTTGTATTAATTTTCGAGGACGAAATCTTTTATAAGGTGGGTAGAATGTAAGACCCAAAACTTTTGAAAAAGTTTATTATAAACTAATTTTAAATTTAATTATTTATTTGTAACTTTAATTTCAGAAATTACTTTATTAAAGATAATTAAAGCAAGTTTTGGTTAATTGAATTTCAAATGAATTAAAATTCTTATCCGATTTTATAATTATTGGTTTATTTTCTATATTTAAGTTATAACGTTAGCATTTATGAAATAATAAGAATTTTATATGGTTTAATTTAAATAGTTGATATTTTTATAATTCAATACTTTAAGATTTAGAAATAAAGAAAATTAATCTTATTATCTTATAATTTGAATTAAAGTATTTAGTTTTAAATTAAATAGTATTTTGGTACAAAAATATTATTTTAAAGTAATTTTTAAGGATTTTAATTAGAATTCAAATTAATACCTTATGCCCCAATTTTATTAATTTACTACTCTACCCTCTAATTTTACCAAATTACCTAACTTAGCCATAAAATCTCTAATTTCTACTTTTTCCCCAAAATTAAACCCTAACCCCAATTTTTCACTCACACTCTTCCTCACTCAACACACATAACACGCTCAGCAGCAACAACAGTTGCAATAAGAAAGAAAGAAAGAAAGAAAGAAAGAAGAGAAAGGGAAAAGAAGAGAGGGGGAGGCCGCGCGAAGAAGAAAGGAAGGGAAAAGAGAGAAGGAGATCCCAAAGGGAGAGGACGCCGGTGGAGGGGAAAGTTGTCTGCGCCGCCACTGTCCGATCCGTCCACGAGCTACCGTCAGAACTGCGTAAGGAGAAGGAGGCATCGCCGTCCTGTGGATCCCATGTTGTCGCCGTTCAGCCCATTGCCAAATCAGAGACGTGCAAGAGGAAGGCACCGCGAGGAGTGTCGCGCTGCTGCTGCTGTTCGTGCCATCTTCGTCGTCGCTGATCTTCTTCATCGCCGCTGTCGTTGAGCAGCCCAGCTGCCGCCGTCGCGTGCTCCATTGCCATTGCTGGAGGTTAGGCATCGATCTGATAGTGAGAGTGTTACAGGTGCTGCTATGCTTTCTTCTTGAATGTTACTGCATAGTTGAATAGTTATGTTCTCTATTGGAAAGTGAGGTCTTTTTTATAAATGTTCAAGTTTGTATATTGGATCAAAGTTTTGTATGATGATAAGTGATAACCCATATTCTATTGATAATTTAATATATACAACCTTGCTCTTAGAGGTTTTGAAAAGGTAAATGCTAGAATTGATATTGAAAAAGAAAAATAAATTAATTAATTCAAACAATGAAAATCATGTTCATAGCATGGTATCTAATATCTACCAACTATCAAGAAAATAAAAATGAATGGTTTTGTATATTATTATTACTATACTTTGATTTTGATAGGTGATGTGATTAGGAATTTTTCTCAAAATAGAATTAGCGTTGTAAATATAGTCCCAACTCAATAATCAATTAACATCAAAGTTTAAATTCAAAAGATTTGTCACAATCCAAAACAATTAATAATCGAAAGTTTCAAATCCCGGGTCGTCTCCCTCGGACAATGCAATTAAGATGTCATACTCTTGGTTGTGAAGAAAGGGGATTTCTTCAATTAAGAAACGAAATATTAAAAGAATTAAGACATAAAAGAACTAACAAACGATCAAAAAGAAAATTAACGCAAATAAAAAGAGAACAATATCAAAATCAGTTAAAATGCTATAAATACATAAAAGAGTCTTGACTTGGGAATGAGAATTAAGAAATTCTATCATCGTTATAACCACAACTATGGCAATTATGTCAATCCTAACATCGAGGAGTAAGTCAAACAATCATAATTGACCTTAATTCATAAGTCCTAGCTAACTTACTAATTACTTAGTAAAAACTTAGCGTCAATGGAAACAAAAACCAATTAACTACCTAAGAATTACCACTAAATGTCGGATATTATGACTCTAGTATCATAGGAACTCATTTCCCAAGTCAAGGTGTGAAAATCTACTCAAAATTACCAAGTGGCATTTTCACAAACACTTGGTGGGCAATAAAGCAAAACATAGGAAATTACAAAGGAAAATGAAAACTAAAACCAACAATGCACAAAATCAACAATAGAAACTCAATCAAGCAAGTATAAATCATTAAACACTAAATTCATCAACCAAAACTTCAAGAAACCAAAATTGTATATATTATCAAAGTAGTTTAAACTATAAGAAAATGTAATAAGAGTAGTGAAATTAAAGAGAAAATTAAAGAGTACTTACAATAAAGATGAGCAAAATCAAAGATCAAAACTTAACTATAAAATGCTACAATGAAAATTAAGTAAAACTCTAAGAGAATATTTTAGAGAAAACTACTATACACTACTCCTACTCCTAATAATGTTGTAAAACTATCTAAAAGTGAGCTCCCGTGATATAGAATGAAGTCCCCTTCGTATAGCACTCCAAATGGCTTTAGCAAATCCAAAAATTGGGCCAAGAATTCCCAAAAATCGCGAGTCACGTGCTTTATTAATGAAGTCACGCGTTGGGACTTGTATGTATGCACAGGTGTGTGCGCACGCACATTTGTTATTTTCGCCACTTGTGCGTACACACAGAAGGTTGTGCGTACGCACACTTCAGTGTGTGCTTCTCCTTTGTTTTCTTCATGTGTTCTCTCTTTTTGCATGTTTTCTTCCACTTCTACCAACCCATTTTAGCCTAATTAACCTAAAATTACTCACAAAACATATCACGGCATCGAATGGAATAAAAGTGGAATTAAATTGATCAATTTAAGCACAAAATCATATGTTTTCACATTTAGATTCAAATTAGAGAGAAATCACAAAAGTATGTTATTTTAGTGTTTAAGTGTGAGTTTATGTAATGAAATCCGTCCAATGTAAGCAAAAAATTATCATTAAATATAGACTCATCAATAGGTCAACGAAAAATATTCTTTTCCCTTTTGTGCTGGTATAAAGGTGGCTATAATTTGGCTAGTGTTAAAAAATTTTATAAAATGTTTTGCTCTTTTTTTTAGCAGGTAGAGGAAAACACTGATGAAGTCTATCTAATGGATAAAAGAGATGTACAAAATTTTTTATTAGAAGAATGAAAGTGAAAAAATCGCAGTTTATATGAATTTATTATAAGCGAAAGATATGGATAGATAAGTAAATTTATAATTTATTAATGTTTTTTGGATGTTTAATATTAATATAGACTAAATTTAAAAAAATATATGATATAAAAGTTTAATTAAAAAAATATAAAAATTTAATTAAAATTTTAATAAAATTATAAAGACTTGTAAAATAATTAAACCAAAAGAAAAAAAAAAGATAGTTAGAACTATAACTTAGCTTGTACAATACTAGATTGTAAAAGAAGTTCTTACTGATTAAAATAAAATAATTGCATCCATTTATAAGTTTAACTTTCAAAGAGGAAATTATTGGATATGGGGTTTCTTAATACCAAGATAGGTGAAAATGAAGAGTGGTATGCAGTATGCTCCTCTCTTGGCCACTAATGAGAGGCAGTGGAATGTGACACAGCGAAGATGACGCAATGGGTTACGAGTTAAGAGTTAAGACTTATGAAGCATGCTTGTGAGCAGAACAACCAACTAATTAATTACTCTCTCACAATAATGGCTGACCCACCTTCTCCAATCTACACCTGCTACTCTACTCAACTCAACTCAACTCATCAGTGCCATTGCCATTCATCCATTAATTATTATATCAAAAGATTTGCTTCTTTAACTTAGTGCATAAGCATAAAGATAATAACCTTGTTACTTGCTACTACTAGTGGCCGAATTATTCTACGCCATAATAATAATTAGAATTTGACTAAAAGAATACCCTAAAAACATTTCATTAATATACTAAATTAAAATATTTAGATTAAATTTTTATAATAATACGTGAGATTCATGATTTTTATCATTAGTTCTATTAATCTAAAATTATTATATTGATTCCTGAGATTTAACTATAGATATTATATTAATTTTTGAATTTTATCGATCAATAAAATATTAAACTAGTTCTGACATGCCATACTAAATACATGACTAAACGATTTTATTTTATTTTACTACTTAGACATGGTAAAAATAAAATTGTTTTAGAGAATGAAAGAAGATAAAACTATTTGTGTATAAATTCTTTTTTTTTCTTTTTTTTTTGTTTAAGCGCCAAAAAATTGACACTATTTAGTCATGTGTCCAGTTCAGCACTTCGTTTGACGACTCAACGCTAGAAAAGATCCAAAAACTAATATAATGCCTAAAATTTTGGTTTTTTAAAATATTAAATACACAAAAATAAAAAAAAAAACTAAAATTTACTTATCTGTAAAAATTTTTTTGATGTATCCTTAACAAGACCTAATAATAATAATAATAATAATAATAACTACTGTTCATATCTCAATCTACAACTTAATTTAACCCAAAAAAAAAAAGCAAAGTCTAACTAGCTAGTAGAGTCTAAATCTATTCTATGTGTACATCTGACCTCTTACACTCAATTTAGTGTCTAGCTAGAATCTAATTGCTCCTATAAATATGTTCATATATTTAAATATGAGATCTCAATAATTCATAAATAAAAAGGGAAAATAATCTCCTACTGAAATAAGTGAATCAGTTATCAACGATAACTTGTTGATAACTTATCTCTACTTCTATATAAATACTCTTACTATCTTAGATATTTTTTAACTCTAACCTACATAAAATTTATATAAAACATTTGTTAATGTAAGCATTAGAATTCATTGTAGATACGACCTCCAACGTAATTTCTTCGAAGAATTCGGATGACATCACATCATCAGAAGAGATGTCGGAAAAACACTCCACTAAAAAGAAGTTTAGACCTCACGTTCAGGCTCTACACACACTGGTTTCAGGTAATTTTTGAAATAATAATAATAATAATAATAATAATAATAATAATAATAATAATAATAATAATAGTTGCATATATATGCCACTCAATCAATATAAACAAAATTTAAGTAAGTTTACTACCTATATATTTTCTCACTAAAAGGGCATATCTTCAAATTATTTCATTCAATATATTGCTCTAATTAAGAGCTTTTAAAAAAAAATATATACCTTAGGACATTATTTAGGAAACAAACTTTACGGACAAACATTTTAAGAATGTTATACTCTTTAATCCTTAAATTTAAAAGCAGATGATCTTTACATAAAAAGAGTAATTTTTGAATAAGATGCCATTAAGATTTAGGGATTAAGAAGGCTAACAAATATATCCAATAAGTTAAACTTGTAATATTTTAATGACGTTGAATGCAAGTAAACCTTCAAAAATAATTTTTTATTTTACTCTCTATTTTCAAACCAGCAAAAGTGCAGAAGGCACTGATATTAGTCAAACACTTTTAGTGAACGTTTTCTTTGTTTTGGCTTCTAATTTTCCATAGAATACACGTGTAATGGATCTTCAAATTTGTCAATTAATTACTGCTTTAATTTGTTGACCTATCAACCGTTGATAATTGATACAAGCAAGTGACACATTTTGTGATGCATGTTGAAGTTTTATGAAATTAAAGTAATCAATATATAAAATATAGAAAAATTATATATATAATAAAGAGAAAGAATATTCTATGAAGAGGTGAAAATAAAAAATACGGAGATTAGAGTTTAATGTGTCATACTTGGGAAAGCTGTGGAGTCTCCCATTATATAGTGCGTGCATCCCTGAATCGGAAAGGGAACTTTTTATCAGGCAAAAAATTTATCATCAAATTCTGATTTTCAACAGAAATAGTTGGAGAGAAAAACGAAGTAATTGGCGCCACGATTATCGTCGGATTGATAGGTGAATAAATTCGACGATAATCTTAATTAGTGAAATGTGTATTTTGGTCAATTGCGAAGTTTAAATTTGTCAGTAAATTTGACAATAATTGTACCTTAAATTTAAACCGTGAACCATCTTTTCTTTCATTTTAAAACACTTTTTCTCTAATCCTCTCACCTCCCACTTTCTCTCTCTAATCCTCTCCTTCTTTTCTCAACGTTACCCTCCGACAACCTCTGCCGACGGCCCTCTCTTATTGTCCGAACCGAATCGTTGTTGTTAGTGCCGCTACTGTTGCTGTTGTTGCTCATTGCTTCTGTCGCTGCTGTTGCTGTCTCCTCTGCCGCCGCTACTCCCTTTAGGTAGTACTCTCTTGTCTCACTTCTTAAATTTGGTTCTAACTTGGTATTGGATGACCATTGATGAGAATAATAGATTCTAAATTGAAAATTGAAAATAGATTCTAAATTGTGTTGTTTCTTGTGTTGTTTGTTGTATTGTTCTAAATTTTAACTAATTAGGTACTCAACTAATTATTTAACAATGCAAATCATATAATGCCTAATATAACTTAAATTTAGAGACAAATACATATTTACAATATTAGCTTGAATACGGACTAGTAATTTATACAAACTAAAATTTAAAGTTTTTATTTGAATTTATAAAAGTTTGTGAAGTAATAAATTTTTAATAATACTTAATCACATCAATCTAAGAATCGAGTTAGCAAGATAACATCATTAATATTTAACAATGCTTAATGATATGCATGTTTTAGTAGTGTTAAAGTTTGAGAATAGATTCTCTAATGGATTAATTAGGTTTAGATTCAAGGATTCTAACTTTGTAAAATTTTGTGTTTGAATATGTTTTGATTGTTGTGTGGTTTATCACTGTAAAGCTTAGTACTTTTTTAGGGGATGTTATATCAAAATTTCTTGAAAATAATATAATTGTGAAAAAATTTGTGTTAATTGGTATGCTCTTTGCAGACATGATAGCATGTAGAGGTGTCATGGATCAGCCTCGTAGTTGTGGTCGTGATAGAGGAAGAGTTTCTACTGGTACCCTTGGAACTTCTCAATCGTCCTCTTCTACTCCGACTATTTCGGTAACGTCACAGGCAATGGGTGCACCGGATCAGCCGTTGATCATGATCCCTAACCCTAACTACAAGGCTCCTTTTACCTCTACGACACCACCTTCATCCGCTCAGCAGCCCACTATTTCAACGACGCAATCTTTCGTGATAGATACCGCGATGCCAAAATCCTCTTATGGATTCCAATCAGATGCCCCTACACCACCTCCCATCGTACAAATGACGATTTGTCCTAATAGAATGACGGCGTGAATACTATGTTAAGTTTTTTATATGCAAACCATTTTAGTTAGTCAGTTTAACTTAGTTACACTCAATTTTCTAGTTTTAGTGAATTTAGGTTGTTAAGATAGGTTCGACTGGAATAGTAGGATTGAACTGTTGAAAGTGTTTGTTAATTTTTTATTGTTGATGGATGTTGCTGCTTAAATAATATAATGTGATATAGATGAAACTACTAATCTTAATTAACTGAACTACTTTTTGATGATTGATGGATGTTGCTGCTCAATTCTTGATTCATGTTTGTTGATTGTTGATAGATGTTGTTGTTTAAGTGAATTGTTAATGGAAAGAATTTTTGGCGCATTCTAGTTATAGATGAAACTCTCCCAAAATTTCTAATATAATCTAAATATAATTGAAGTTTATAGATTACTTCAGATAACTTTTTAGTAAACTACTAATATTAAGTTTTTCATTGATAGATTTGCACCAAATAACAATGCATGTACACATAGGAGTGTACTAATGTCATCAAGCTGATGTACGACCACCGATGATCGAGCTACAAGAAGATCCCAGCTGAGACCAGAGAGCAATACTTTCAGAAGTAAGCGGTAAAAACTCAACATATTCAAACCTTAGTTAGTCTATATCTTTTAGTTTGTTTAATTATATATTTAATTTTGATTGACTCGTGCTAAATGTTCTTTTCTGCAGGAAAAATTTATATGGGACAAGACTCACGATATCATGATCAGAAAGATCTTCGATCATCGGATAGTTAGGCAGCTTCAGCAGATATTAGAAGACGTACATGAGCACCGTAACCACCTCACCATTTGACTCTGTCCGGACATTAAGAAAACATTGTATACCCATCGGGAGATTGATGAGGAGTTCAAGCATTGTCGTCACTCAGAGCCTTCACCAACAGGTAAGGGTGGCAAACGGAGAAGTCCGCCCTACCCTGCCTAGTGAGGCGGTCCTGAATTCCTCTCCCGTCCCGCCTAACGGTGGGCTGGCAGGCTGGTGGGCCAAACCCGCCAAATCTCTCTTTTTTATTATTTAAACCATTAAATATTAAACAATATATATAATTTCACATTTTTAAAGACATAAAAAAAATTATAATTTCTAAATTCATAAACATTAAAGTCTTTATAATTATAAATATGTAATAATTATAATTATAAACCAAATTTTTTGAAACAAAATAAAAAAACCAACATTATCCAAAACAAAATAAATATTGTCCAAAACATATAATTAAACATCTTCAAATTTATAATCAATCAAATATAAAACATAATCCAAAATATAATTTAGAACATCTTCAATTATTATCTTCATCCTCTTGTAGATCAATAACATTGTCATAGAAATTTGTAAAAAAGCGGCCTTGGCAAAAAAAAAAAGCACTTGGCCCACCGAGGAAGCCCGTCCTGCCCTGCCAAATCCCACAAATTAGGCGGTGCGGGTTAGACGTGCTTTTTAAGTTGGACAGTTTTGAAATTTTAGCCCAGCTCGCCTTTTTTGGCAGGTTACATGGACTGGTCCATTTTCCACCCCTACCAACAGAGTCAACAACTGCAGAAGTCTGAGGAGAGGTATCAGGCGTTCCTCTTACGCATGACAGACACAAATGACCTCAGGCTGGAGTGGAGGTGGGAACTGGAACGACTTCAGCGGACGGAGTGACAGAT
This sequence comes from Arachis stenosperma, assembly GCF_014773155.1. NCBI lineage: Eukaryota > Viridiplantae > Streptophyta > Magnoliopsida > Fabales > Fabaceae > Arachis > Arachis stenosperma. The sequence continues at coordinate 34,627,186 of NC_080384.1, forward strand.
GGCGGTGTACCAAGATCAGATGTGCGTTAGTGACAACGACATTATTGGTGCAGTAGCGGCATTGCTGGAGGATCACAGACAACACTGCCTAGGCCGCCGCCTCAACAGGACAAGTGGGACAATGATGACAACAACTATGAGGATCTTTGGTGATTAGGGTTTTTGTTTTAGATTGTTTGATTGTATTATATCCTCTGTTATTTGACCTTTCATTTCATTTATACACTTTGATATTTAATTTAATATATTTGGTTTCTATTATTTAGGTTTGACTACTAATTATGTAAAAAATAAATTTAAATAAAATTTAGAATTTGACCACTAATTGCGTAAAAACAAATTAATAATAAAAAAATAAAAAATTGAACTTACCGTTGGATTTACCGAAAAAAAAATTCCGACGGTAAATTTGCAGGAACAAAATAGTTTGGCGCCAAAATTATTGTTGAAAAAAATCTGTCTGTAGTTGTCATCAGGTATTTGTAGGTTAAAAATTAAATTTCGACGATAAATTTGTCATAAGTTATCGATGGACAGTAAAATTTGACAGTAAACAATTCTGGCGAGATTTATATCATTTGATTTAATTCAATGAAAAATTTGATGATAATCTTGTTATCAACAGATTATTTTAATTTTTTTCGATGATAAATCTAATGGTATTTCGCATTTTTTTTAGTGGACTAGACCGAAGTAAGGTCCAAACTAGTCAATGTAAGGGCAGCAAACGGGCCTAAATCCGTCGAGCCGGCCCGCGTAACTCACTAAAAAAGGTGGGCCGGTTTGAAAAATTGGGACCACCAAAGAGCAAAAACCCGCCTAACCCGCACCGTTTAAACCGCAGGCTTTGGCGGGACGAGGCGGACTTTTCCGCCGGCCTTATTTTTTTTACAAGGGGGTATTTTTATAATTTTTTTTGCCAAAATTCAACTTCTCCCAACCCAAATTATAAGAGTATGAAGATGAAAATTGAATATTTTGGATTATGTTTATGTTGCTTTGGAGACAATATTTATAATTACAAAGACTTTAATGTTTGTGAATAGAAAAAATATAATTTTTATATCTTTAGAAATTATAAATTTATTAATATGGTTGTAAAATTATATATATTATTTAGAAGTTAATAGTAAAAAAAAGAGGAATTTTGGCGAGTTTAGCCCACCAGCCCATAGTTAGACAAGACGGGATGAAATTCTAGGATCGCCTCGATAGACGAGACGGGCGGATCAGCCCGCCAAAGAATGGACTTCTGACGGGACAGGACGGGATGGACTTCCCCGCTTACCACCTCTAAGACAAGGGAACTAATCCGTAAAAATATCCAAAATAAAAAATATTATAAACCAAGACAATATTATACAATCTACACATTAACTAAAAAGAAGCAATCCTAACCATTCAAAATAAACAACTTCATTTAAAACATAAAGAGTAATGTTACTCTGTGTAAATTGTGCTAAAATAGGACCACAAGAGAATTTTAAATTATTTTGCGATAATATTATAACTTTTAAAAGAAAGATATTAAATAAGTTTCTAAAAATTTTATGATTAATTTATAAATATTTTCGAGAGAAAATTCTAAATAAGTTAACGAAGAATTGCAACATTAGATTTATAGGTAATATGGTGTGGAATGATAAAAACTTAAAAGAATGTGTCTATCATTCTAAATGATCTCGTAAACCAATTTGTGAAATAATATATATATATAAAGAAATATCTTTTGGCTAAAAAACTAATTGTCCAATACAAAAGTTGCGAATAATTAATTTGGAGTATCACTCTTTTGTACTAGAATGTTAGCCATTTTGTTTGTTAGCAGGATTACTTATACCCACTTGTTCACACTCCTGTTTGTACTGAATATATAGTGAATACGGATGATCTAGCTCTACACTTCAAGTCAATATTAACGTGGCTTGCAGAGCAATTTCGAGGAAATAGGCAATTTAATTGGTGTGATGGACCACATAATCAAAGCTAGTATTGCCCGAGTTGTTCCTATTCTTCTTCTCTCTTTTTTTTTTTTTTTAATTTTACAAAGAGATAATGTTTTATTCATAAAAGACATCAAACAGAATTTATAATACAGTCCGTTATACATTTAAATCTTTTTAGCAATTAAATTTTATTAAATTGGACTAAATCGAATAAAAATTATTTTCATTACACATAACGTATACACATGTGTGCTTTACTAATGTAAATATATTCTTTTTTTTATTATATTTTTTCTTTTCTTTTTTCTTTCGCATATTTTCTTTTCATCGTTGTTCTTTTATTGTTGTTGTTATTGTTACATTTTTTCTTTTCCTCGTTTTTTTAATAATTTTGTAGCATTTATTTTTATTTTTTTATTTTATTTCTCTTAAGCAAATAAAATAAAAAAATTATAAAAAAATGAAATAAGAAGAAGTAGATGAAGAAGAAGAAGCAGCAGAAGATGAAAAAAAACTAAGAGAAAAAATTTGAATTATGCAAAATTTATCAGAATAAAAATATATCAAATTTTTTTGATAATAACATATAAATTTTTTAGTTTTTACACCGAAATTTTACTATAAAAACAAAAAATATCTTATTTATTTAATGCTGTATTTTTTTCTTATTTCTTTCTTTTAGTTGAATGAATATAGGCTCATCCTCTCCTTAGTAATTTTGTAGAATTATGTGTTTCTTTTTTTTTTTGATTTTTTTGTTTTTATTCTTGTTAAAAGAGTAAAACAAGAAGAAAAAGATTAATAAGAAAAAAAGAAGATGATGATGACGAAAAAAAAGAAAAAAAAGCAGCAGAAGAAGAGGATGAAGAAGATTCAAAATTTTGAATTATACAGAATTTATCAAAATAAAAATATACGAAAATTTCTTAACAATAACACATAAATTTCTTAATTTTTATACCAAAATTTTGTTATAGATGCACAAAAATATATTCTTTAATGCTGTATTTTCTCTTCTTCTTTTTTTCTAATTTTTCTTTCTTTTAGTTGAATGAATGTAGGTTCATTATCTTTTTACTAATTTTGTAGCATTATATGTTTCTTCTTCTTTGTTTGATTTTTTTGTTTTTATTCTTGTTAAGAGAGTAAAACAAGAAGAAACTTGAAAAGATAAAATAAGAAAGAAAAATGAATAAGAAAAAAAGAAGAAGCAACAGTACAAGATAAGGAAGAATTTTACATTTTGCAAAATTTATCAAAATAAAAATACAACAAAATTTTTTAACAATAATAACACATAAATTTCTTAATTTTTGCACCATAATTTTGTTACAAATGCACAAAAATATTTCCTTTAATATTGTATTTTACCTTTTTTTTCTTATTTAATTTCTTTCTTTCTTTTAGTTGAATGTATGTAGGTTTATCCTCTTTTTAGTAATTTTGCAGTATTATGTATTTTTTCTTCTTCTTTTTTTGATTTTTTTGTTTTTATTCTTGTTAAGATAGTAAAATAAGAAGAAACTTGAGAAGATAAAATAAGAAGAAAAAGATGAATAAAAAAAAGATGATAATGATAATGAAAAAGAAGAAGAATTAGGAGGAGAAAGAAGAAGATTTTTGAATTATACAAAACTTATCAGAATACAAATACACCGAAATTTTTTAATAATAACACAGAAATTTTTTAGCTTTTATCCGAAATTTTATTACAAAAGCACAAAAATGCCTTTTTTAATGTTGTTTTTTTTCTTCTTCTTCTTTTTCTTTTTTCTTTCTTTCGTTTTTCTGTGATAGATATAAGAAGAAAAAGAGAATGATATGAGAAAAAGACGACAATGATGATATTAATAATGATAGAAGAGGAGTAGGAGAAGGAGAAAAAGGAAGAAAAAGATCAAAAAAAATTCAAATGAGAAAAGAAAGAGAAGAAAAAGATGGAGGTGTTGGTAGTGGCCACGAGATAACAAAAGCGAAAGATGAGAAAAAAAAAAAGAGGAAAAGTAAGAAAAAATGATGAAAAGAACAAGGAAAACACAGACGAGGAAAATAATACAGTTATATATATTCGCATGTTAAGTAAAAAATTATTAGAAGTAATAGCACATAAAGGTGAATTAGATTACGAAGCCTGTTACACATACATGTCTTTTTGGCTTACAAGTCTTACAAGTTGGCACAAACTCAACAAAATACACGCGCATTACACTCCCGCATTCAAGAGTAAATACACGCACGTTATTCAACCACTTTCTGTTTCCAAAGCGCGCTACTCACTATGCATTTCAACCACTTTCTGTTTCCAAAGCGCGGCTACTCACCATGCATTATGAATGACTCTTCTTCTTCTTCCTCTATGAAAACGAGTTTCTTGCCAAATTTGTTCGATCTCCTTCATGCATTCTCTCTTCGCTTTTTCATTCGTTGTTTTACCTGCGTTTATCGCTGGTATTCTTGCTTCGTTTTTTTTTTCGATTTTCATGGTTTTTGAAAGCAAGCTTTGAAATCGTTTTAAAGATAATGGAACTTCAGAAATACACTCAAAGGATTACAGAAATACACCCAAAGGATTACAGGAATTTACCCACAGAAATACACCCAAAGGATTACAGAAATACACCCAAAGAATTTAAGAAATACACCCAAAATTCGTTGAAGTACACCTTATACATAATTCAGAACTCTTCCTCTTTCTCCTCCTCATATTCTGCTGCTTCTTCTTCTTCATTTTCTTATTTCATATTCTCATAATTCTTTTTGGGAGAAAAAATCAAACAAAGAAGAAAAGAATACATAATGTTACAAAATCAAAAGAAGAATGAGGAGAAACACGACGATGAAGATGAAACACTTCAAAAATGATTTCAGAGTTTAATGTCAAAAAATAATAGAAATTGAGAATAACAAAGAAAGAGAACAGAGAGAAAAGCACGTAAATGAAGAAGGAGAAAGAGAAGGCAAGAAATTCGAAAAAGGAAACGGAATCCTTTCAAAAATTAAAAATCTGTTAGAAGTGCATTTGAGCGTAATATCAATTAGAGGACTTGTAAAACTTGTATAGAAGAATCACTTGTATGTAGAAATTAATCCTTAGATTATAATAATTTAGGTAAATTTAGTTGTTAAATTTTATTATTACAAATAACAGATCATCTTTTCTTATTTATAAATTGAAAAAATATAGTTTCATTTACAATAGACATCAAATTATAAATAATTGATTATAGAGAATTTTAAATAACAAAAATAAAGACAGGTCTATTTGAATTAATTTTTATATCTATGTAATAAATACTACAATACAATCAAAATAACTTTTTTTTCCGAATAAATTTAAACAAATTTCTTATCTTCATGGACAAAATCTTTGATGAACATGTACAACTATTAGATTTTATCTTGTAGAGCAAACACATCACGCACAAAAAGAAGAAACCATAACAAAATATAAAAATGACACTATAAAGCAATCATTAAAACTTAAAACACCAAATTAAAACACTATATTTGGTATCATTGTGGGCAAAATTTTTAGTTTGAAAATATCTATTTAATCTATTATATGGGTTTAGAATTTAAAGTTTGAATCGAATTTAAATCTAAATGTAAATTTTTTTAGTTTATACTTAAATTTAAATCAATACAAATCCAATATAAAATTGATCTAAGTTATTAAAATATCTTATTTGAATTCAGGTAAAAGTTTAAAAAATATACCAGATATGACAGGTGTAAGCCAAAATAAATCCGCTTCATCCAACTATAAACACTCATGCCATTCATACTTCAAACAGATGTGTAGGTCAAGGTTTCTTTGGAAGAGAGAATTTCCTTCTTTTCATTATCTTCAAGATAAAGTGCTGTCCTTTTTTCTTCCTACTTAAAATCACGTGTTTTCATTTATTTGGTATACAGTAGAAACTAGAAAAATTTTAGCTTGGTCAAGAGACTCAAAGTCAATGGACAAAGTTATCATGTCGTGGCATGCCATGTGGGGAGAGGGCTTGCCGTAATTTCAACAGCATAATTAAATATTTTTCCATTTTTATCCTAATTAACATTTAATGGAAAGTCCTCATGTATCAACGTACATCCACACATATTACCAAAAAAAAAAACGTACATCCACACAGCTACACAAGAATATCATCAAGTCAAGCTGAAACCGAAGACCAAAACAAATATATAATAAGGGGAACATAACGTGTGTAGCGTGAATAAATACGTTTTTTTTTTCCACTATACTATTATACTGTCTAACATGGAAGCTACGTAGCAAGAGAAAGTTAGAATTCATTGCAACGTCATATCAATTCTAAATACATTAATTAAGTATATTAGAAATAAAAATATTAAAGAACAAAAAATGTTTATTTTACTTTTTTTTTAACCAGTATTACTTAGACTTTCTTTTTCTAAATAAAAGGAAACCTAAGGAAAAACTTAAGAAATGTTAAATGGTGCGACAAAAGATACTACACAAATAAATACATTACTCACACAATTTACGATGGGGGAGAGAATGTATTTTAAATTTTTTGTTTTGTTTATGTGAAGAACAGTTAAGTTTGAATGAATCATAAATTGATGAATAATGACAAGAAAAATAGTTACGCAAGAAAGACAATAATTTAAAATTATTTTATTTAATTTAATATCTATAATTTTATATATATAATATCTAAAATGATATATTTATTATATTTAATATTATATATTTAGTTTAAAAATAATTAATACATATAAAATAAAATAATTTTAGACTGATTTAGGTTTACTTTTATTGTTTAAACATTTTTTCAGGAAAAATATCTATGTATAGTAGTAATGAACGATTTCAGATCATTTGTAGTAGAAGAAATCGAATCCTATACGTCCAACATTATTCCGTACGTAACTCCTATTTATGATTCTAAGAAGATAGTAGTGTTCTGTCAAATCGAACTAATTAACTAATCGCACAATTCATTGCGTCATTGATGACTAATTAATTACAACACATGGCTAATTAAGGACTCCAATTGCGAGTCAGTTGCCTTAATAGCTTAAGGCGGCTAATGATAATGATAATGTTAAAAAGTGTATCCACACAGCCAAACACAAAATTTTTCTTAAATATATTTTAAAACACTAAATAAAATAATAAAAGGAGTTCCTTTTCTTTTCAATATCTTATATTAAAAAAAAAAAACAAAATTTCAGATATATTTACAATGTAAAATATAATATATAAATCAACCTAGAGAATGTTCTCTTATTCATTGTTTAAATAAATATTTAAAATTTTAATTAGATTACATAACTGTATAAAAATAACTTTACATTTGTTAGTACATGATACTATGATAGTTAAAAAGTAAATTTTACAATAATTATAATGGTTATAAAATTTTGACAATATATATTTAAGATTGTATTTTTTATTATTTGATAATATTTTTTAATTTAATTACAGTTTTTATGTTTTATTTCTAAATTAAAAATATTACTAAAATTTCACGATCATTGTGTATTTGTGTATTCACTATAATAGAATTCTTTCAAGTAATAATTAATTAGTCTGAAAGAATATTAATCCTGTCCGATCCCTACTTACGAATTAGTGAATTAACGATAGATGATTATTTTAATTTTTCCATAAAGATGCTTGGGACAAGGTGACATACGTGGCCATTGACTAGATAGTGACATATGTAAGAGAGTAAGACAACAAGTGTGAAATTTGAAGCTTCTAAACCAGCCCGCAAAAAAAAAAAAAAAACAATGTTAGGAGTCAGTAATTTTTGTGATTATTAGCCATTAATTAATCATCAATGATAATTCAATGGTGGGAGATTGGTGTGAGATTTTACTAATGGCTCATATTTTTCTGCTGGTTACATGCTGGCCAAAATTTAATAAAACTGCTGGCCTTTAGACTTTTCCAAAAAAAAAATTTAAGAATTCCCACATCATCGTGCTTATTCAACAACGTGACGTTTTGGAAGGTGACGTTTTCAATTTGGTCCTCACTTTCTCACTTGCTTCTACCGTCACACACCAATAATTTACTGTGTTTGATGTGACACTGATATATCTTCATTAAATATAAATCATATCATATACATAATATGTAATCTTCAAATATAACCTGATCGCCTAATTCCATCTATATATCCCAATCTTAGGTTAATCGAGTTGTATATGTAGGAAAATATCTAAGAATTCACGAGTATCCATGGATCATCATCAGCAGCAGCAACAAGGAAGTGAACCTTCTACAACAACCAAAGTTGAAAGAAAGATCATAGAGAGAAACAGAAGAAATAAAATGAAGGATCTCTACTCCAAACTCAACTCTCTTCTCCCAAGCTATAGCCCCACGGTAGGAAATAAATCAACAAATCTAGTTGAAATAATTATTAGTCTGACTATAGATTATAGATGTTGTAAAATTATTTTTTCTAAAAGTTCAAGCAAGACGAGAATGATTATGTATTGTTTTTGAATTTGCATAAAAACTTAAATTGATAGGATATTAATCTTGTAATTTTGAATTTAATATATGATAACGCAGGAAGTGTTACCATTGCCTGATCAAATAGATGAAGCCGTGAAATATATCAAAAGCTTAGAGAAGAAGGTGAAGATGGCAAAGGAGAAGAAGGAGAGGTTGCTAAAAGGGAGGAATAACAACAAGAGATCTCGCGGTTTCGATGAGAAAAATATTACAAAATCTCCAATGATAGATGTTCATGAAATGGGTAATTCCTTGCTTCAAGTGGTCTTGACATGCGGGTTTGAGAACAAGTTCCTTTTCAATGAGATTATTCGCATATTGCATGAAGAGAAGGTTGAGATTGTTAGTGCCAATTCTTCTTCGCAACCTGGAGATTCAATGATTCATGTTTTGCATGCAGAGGTAATTAATTAGCACATTGAGAAAAATAGAAAGAATGTGTGATTAATTACTTAATTAATTAATAGCTGATGTTGTATGTTATATTTTGATTAATGTAGATTCCTTCCGCATTCCAGCAATTTGGAGCTGCAAGAGTGAGTGAGAGATTGAAGAGGCTTGTGAATGGATCAATCAGTGATGCGGAAATAGATCCAGGATTTTGGGATGATTTTGAAATTGATACTGACATTTGGGAGCTTCCAGATCTTTCATCAGTAGTAAGCAAGGGTTTTTCAAATCCTTTGTAAAATAATAAAGTTTTTTTTTTTCAAAATTAGAAGTGAGATTCCAACCCACAACTTTTAGATAAGTGAAGAGATTATGCCATTTGAAAAATAATTCATTGGCAAAATAATATATAGTTATTGCAGACAAAGTAAAGTAAATATATAATAATATCTGCAGCTCGTTACATATTTTGAAAAGTATATAGTCCTGAGATCCTTGATGATTTGCAACAACAAAGTATACTGAGCCATATATATACATGATTCAAAAAATATAATGGAGCCTAGCAATTATCTATCTTGATATCAGATGACATTAATTAAGAAAAATGTTAGGTAACATTAGTCAACATTATTCGACTTTCTAATATATGTTATCTCTTCTGGTTTAGTTAGGATTTAGGAGTAAGTTGATATTTATCATTGCTAATTAATTAACCAACCAACAGAAATTCAAATTAATTTATGTAAATAATCTAATTTGATAATTAGTACAATGGCTTTTGGATGAACAACAATGCATGTGATACGAACCATGGGGATATACATGTATAAGAGTGCAGAAAATAAAGATCCAGGATTTTCTATTTGTTTATTTGGAAGGCTAGCTTAACTTTAAATTTCAGCGTTATAGAGACAATTAATTAAACTACTATTTTCAATACCAGCAGCCTCTGCTTCTGTTTTTTCATGAATAATGTTATTGTTTCGGGCGGGATCCCTAAGAGATTCTGCTGCTACTTTCAGAGGCCACATTCAATTCGGATCTAGATACATTCAATTCGGTTCTAGATTCATACAACCACATTGATCTATCAGTAGTGTTAGGAAGGCAGCACAATTTATGATTTGTAGTTATTAATTAGTCATCATTAGTGTGGGATAATTTTAAGAATTTTGCTAAAGAAACAATGGACTATTTGTACAATGTGTACAATAGGCTATTGAGTTACAAAATGAACATTCTCCATACTATCTAGAATAACCATCCGAGTACTAGGGATAATAAACATCTTCCCAAAAGTTTAAATTAATTTTGGGATTCACCAAAGATCAAACTCTTAACCTTTCGGATCTAGCGCTCTAATGCCATGTCATGATACCACTCATCCCAATAACTTCAGTTGATGAGAAAAGGTAACACTAATGATTATATCTCTAATATTCCATAAACTTCCATTGTTCACATTATACAAATATTCCATTGACTCTTCATACTTTCTCTAATTTTAATGAAAGTGCTGATCTCGAGACTTTCTCTTGATCTATTTACTATTTTCTCCTACCTACCTTATATTAATTTATTAACCAATAATTCATAATTTAATAATAATTCACTCATCTATTTAAATAAGTATTAAAAATTTAAATTTTATTTTATATATATAATAATTTATTAATGCATGTGGTATAAATCTTTAAATAAAATTTAGATATATAAAAAATTAATCATCAATTTATCAGGTTAACAAATATCATAAAAAACTAAACTAAAAACTATTCCAATTTACTATAGAAAACACTTAGATAGCATTTAGAAAAAAGACAGAGATTGAGAGACTGAGATTGAAATAAGTCTCAGTATTATGTTTGTTGTAAAGTGGGAGTCAGCAAAACTCTACTTTAATTTGCACAAAGAATAAAGTTGGAGTTAATTAATTGAAATAGGAATATTTTAGGTATAAAATATTATTAAAATTTCGGTCTCTATCTTTAAAAATTTAAGTCCTATGTGTCCCTACTTTTTGAAAGTCCTGAAATACTAAAATTTTGAAAATAAAAACTGAAATTTTAGTACCAATCTCTATGCCAACAAATATGATATTGAGTCACCGTTTTTTAGTCTTTGTCCCAATATCTCAAAATAAACACTACCTTAACTACTAAAATTTTGAATAACATAGTATTAAAATTTAAAATTTTCTAGGATAACAAAATATAGAGTTCAGTTTTTGTTAAAAAAAATAATTTAAATACAAGAAAAAAAAGATTTATGAGAACTTAGGTTTTAAATTCTAAAAGAATTCTTATTATTTGAATCAATATTTTTGGATAAATGATTTTACAATGGATTTATTTTTTTATTTAAAAAAAATTGGTTGAACTAATAATTAATTTATATCAACTATATTTTCCAATTCTTACCAATTTTGTTCGGTGGTACTTATTATCCCCCGGAACATATACATTACATAATACAAACTCGATCATTGCTTTCACTTGACACACACTACATATGAGTAATATTAATTAGTAAATATTATTATTTTTTATCAATATTTAATCAATAATAATTTATATTTATAAAAATTTTATATATAAAAATTATAATTTATATTTATATTTATTAAAGTTTTATACACATTTAAATTAATATTATTTATACTTATATTTTTTTAAAATTTATATACATCAATTAATAAAATTTATTTATTAAAAATAATTTAATATTTATACTAATTAAATAATAACAAAAAAATACTAAAAATGGTAGGTTCTTAAGAGTTTCTCCACTACATATACTTCCAATATTTGACTATATATTGGAGATTTGGAGTTGGAATGTCTTTTATATAGATACGTATACACCCAAAACTTAATTAATTTGTGTTGTTATACCTGGTGCTGTGATTCAATGCAGCCTTGAGAGGGAGAGAAGAGCTAGCATCTATTGTCACACCTACTCAAGTACTTTTTCTTTAATCATTTTGGTACGTTTAAATAAACTCTTGAATTTTGGTTACGAGCTTGGTTATTTTGTTTGATTTTAAGGTATTTTGGCATTTTATTATAAAAATGATGTAGCTTTTTAATTTCTTCCTCCAAAAGTAAAACATTATTATTTAATTTTCGAAAAAAGAGTTTCATATTCTTACACTAACTTACTTTATGAAGATATGATACATATTTCATAATAATAATGCTTCAGAAAATGATATTTCATATTTGTATATTTATTCATTATGGGCACTAATTAGTATTGTTATAATATTAATATCACGTCTAAAACAAATGAAATTTCTGATTGATGAAATGGCGAAGTGACATACTAATTGTAAGTGATAATGTTATCAAAGGACCACGGAAAATCACAAAATCTCCCATGTGTCATAAATACCAACAATTAAATTAAATACTTAAAATAACAAGTTTCATCTAGTTCCACTCTTACATCTTGAAAAAAAAATGATACAACTAATCTTTAAGTTGAAGTTAAGAAGGAATTGGAATATTCGTTTTGAGCTTATTCTGAGAGAAACTAATGTCGTGGCAAATCGGTTGACAAAGATAGGATTCGAAAATAGCGGAGCTAATGAGATTCACCTTTGACACCAGCCGCCAGAAATAGTTTGTTCTCTTTTTCTTTTCTGTTCTTTTATTTTTTCTCTTGGTTGTTCAAAAAAAAAAATTGAATGTTTTATTAATACAACTTTCTTTAACCAGTTAAACCTCAAATTTATTTTTCCTAAATAATATAATGTTACTGTGATACCTTACATATCATTCAATAGATCATATTTCTATTGAGTAAAATCTTGAATCTCAAAATTAATATACTATAAATTATAAATAAATAGATGTAGTCACCAGACTGTGTATGTATTATCATCATTTTTTTTTTCTGACTTTAAACAATTTGTAAGATGTTTCTATATATTGGCAATGATATAGAAGAGTAAGAATGGAATAAAGAAACTCGAAATGAACAAATCTCTTGTTTTTATCTATTATTTTCATCTACAAATATATATAGTTTAATTCACATGATCATCTTCAATATATAACTCTAGGTGACTGAGTACTATTAAAGAATGGAGATTAGCCGTTGACTTTCTTGGCGTGGGGTGCAAGAACTTGACCACATCATATGAGACTACTTAATTAACTAGCTATTGAATTACCGTTACTACCCTTCAGCTTTTGCATAATTATTGTATCCATAAAAATAAGAACTATATGCCTCTCAATTAATTTTCCAATCATCTTAATTATTAGAGTGAGTATTTCCGATAAAATTGTTCTGCATATTGTCCTGTTTAAATTTTTCTTAGCATATACTATATAAGAATCAATTTTTGAGATTTTGGGGGCAAGGAATTGAAGCAAACCATGTCATCATCATCAAATCCATCATCAGAAGTTGCACAAGAGGATGATGAAGTCCCAAAACTAGTTCATCAGTTCTATTTTGTGAAGCTTTGGCTATCATCAGAGCCTGATTCAATATCTCAAATCAAGAAACAAGAGCTCACGGTGGAGAAAATGAACCGAGACATTCGTGAAATCACTGATAAAATCAAAGAGAAAATTGTAAGCATTGATTTCAGCCTTCAATTTTGATATAGAAGACAAAGAATAATATAATGATGTTATTCTGTTTTTGTTAACAGTCAGAAAAGGACTATGTTGCGTCTGGGATGAGAAGCTCATACTACTGGAAAATGGAATGGAGACGCCGTGTGGCGCGAAAAGGGAAGATACTAAGTAACTTGTATGTGGCTCTTGATGAATTGTGTTTCATGAACAACGCACCTAGGAAAAGATCTAAGAAGAAGAAATGCTTCAAGGAAGAAGAGCTTGATAACCATGTAAGAGCTTAGAACTTTAGTAGTGTATATATTGTGCTGTGATTAATCTCTATTTACATCTTACACTTGATAACAATGTGTATTGTATAGAATCTGAATGCATTGATGCGACACGGAAGCATGAGTCTCGCAGAAGAAAAGCGAATTCTGAGGAACATAAACACACATCAGAGAGATGCTGATAAATTCCAGTCACTAGAAGTGCTTAGAAACACTGTAATTTAAGGACTTATAAGTTATTATCTTTGATTTGATTAAAAAATTATACCAAGGTAAGCATTGAAGTTTGGAGTGTTGAAAATTTTAAACAGATCAAATGGGGTTACTATGAGAATCATTGCCATAAGCTACTGAGAGAAATTGAACAATTCCAAGACCAAAGGAAAAGAGCTGCTGCCAATGCTTCTGCGAAGGGGAAGATTCCGGGCTATGTATCGATGAAAAACGGCATAAAGGACCAAATCAAGGTGAGTTATGGCATTGACATCAAAGCATCACATTCAATTATTCGTGTCATAAGATGCTACTTGTAACATTTTTTTTTTCTTAACTTGTTATAGGTGTTCTGTGATGAATCTTCGGAGAACAGAAAAAAAGAGATGGCAGCATGTACCAAAATTAGAAATGCAAAGAAAAAACAAGAGGCCATAAACCAAGAATTACATTCTTTGAAAACAAAGTTGGGAGAAAAGCAGAAGAAAAAGGGTGAAGCATATGAATCCATTACTAAACTGAAGCAGTTATATGATGAAGAGGTATGAATATGATTTGCTATTATTTCTCGATTTCATTTGTAAGAATACGATTTACTATTAACTTGATGAATCACAAAACCTTGCTTACTTGAGTTCTTAATATGGATAAACTTGTTTGCTGAAAATTTATTTAATTCACTTTATATGTTATCTCATAAAAATTTCAGGTTACCAACTATTACAAGTATTGTTCACTCATGAACAAAGTGCAACACCTGGCTGAAGAGAAAGATACAGCAGCGCTTGATAAATTCTCGCGTTACGAGGTTGGTAGTTTACAAAAAGAGTCGATTCTCATTGAAATAAGGTTCATTTTGATGATTAGAGTTCTTTTTTTTTTTTACTTTGATGTGTTAGGTTGACAAATTTATGTTGGAATGGAATTCTAACAAAGCTTTCAGAGAAGCTTATGCGGAAAAGATTATGCAATCACAACAAGGACAGAAAAATAAATAGAGATTGGCACTGACGGACCAGAAAATTTATGTTGAGGGGGCAAAAATAATACATATTGTTATCAAAAGATATATTAATTTAAATTTAAAAAGAATTCTTTTACAAAAACATCACTACCTGCACCATCAGATTTCATAAGATAACAACAGAAACAAAAATAGCATCGTTTGAAATACTATATTCTAACCAATTGCCAAATTCATCAAACCAATCAGTATTAAATTTATGGAAAAAAATACCAAAATATGTTTATAGAAAATCATGTTCTCTTGGTTGACAAGGATCTCTTTGCAAATAAGCTCGTCTAACTTTATCTCTGTCATTTAGATCATAATTTAAATTTTTGGGTCGTTGTATAGGATTAGTTAGGAGACTTTTTACATTGAATTCTAAAAACATCTTTTATTAGAAGAGACTAATGAAATAACTTCATATTCTAGTGGTACCTTTCTTTTGAAATATTTTTCCATTATTATTTCTAAAAATAAAAAATATATATATATTCTAAATTAGTAAATTGATCAATTTACTTTAGAAATTTATATGCAAAATAATTACATAAATAGAATAGAATGAAAGATAAACAAATAAATAATAAAGATTACTAAATAAAAAATAAAATAAAATATATAAATTCATGAAGAGAATAAAAAAATAGAACAATACCTAAACTATAATTGTTTGAATTAAAATTTGCAATCGAAAATATGAAAAAGAGAAATAATGAAATTGAAAAAAACATAGAATCATAGAGAGTTATATAAAACAAAATAGAGAATTTAAAATTTACCTTTTGATAAAGACAAGATGACCACTGGATAAGGAATAGAAAAAGAGGGTTAAAAATATGAAACTGAAGGTTGTGGTAGGTTTAGAGAAAGGGGGTTGAATCTATGCCTTCCTTTTTGTAGTTGTTATAACCCTTTTTAAACAAAACTTTCAAATCTAATTTTGTTTGTACTCAGCAGCGGAAATTTATGAGACAATTTATTTTTGTCTCATGAATATCAGAAATACAGAACACAGCAGAGAAGAGAAAAGCTAACACCAGCATATATCCTGGTTCGGTTGCCTTGTGCTATGCAACCTACGTCCAGTCTCCTCCACAACAATGGAGGAATTTTTACTATAGTTAAAAGTATTACATACACCAATTTCACACTCAAGTTCTAACCTAACTTGACATTTGCTATGCTAACACTAACTATTCACTATTAGTGCTAACCCAACTAAGAAAGGGATACCAAACAGGTACAAGATACAAGACACTTAACCAACTTAAAGAAATCAGAAAATAACTCTAGGCTTTTCTCTCAAGTGTATCACTCAGCCTTTTTTCCACTCATGGCTTTTACTTGAGCTTTCTCACAATGCCTTTTCTCACAAGAAATTACAGAAAGATAAACATAGAAAAGCACATTACAATCAGTAAAACATGAAGGAGATTGACTTCATCAACAGCCTTTGTGCTATGCGAAAACCAGATTAGCAAGCCTCTGATTCAGTTCTTCATACTGGCGGAATGCACCTTTGGTTTGGTTACACTGTCTAGTTAGTTGAACTTTCTCAAAGAACACTTCTCAGAACAAAACTTTAATACTCTGGTTGTCTCTCCTTGCCTTCTGAATGAACAGCGAGCTTCTTTTATCTCCTTGCATTTTCTTGGTTCTTCTTTCAAGGTCAACACCTTGAGCCTTGAGCTTCACCAACCCACAGATTCATTTTTTCTCCTTAAACATCAGAGTAGGACTTTTGCTTCTGACTTCCCCAACTTGATCGAAAGCCATAAAGAAGCAACCACATGAATCTTTCAATAGTCAACTTGATCTGATCCGTTGAAAACTAACTTGGTCCCCAAGTCATGTTTAAGACCGTGGATACACAGCAGAGAAGAACAGAAACTAGCTTTCCTTTGTATCCCATTTCGAATAGATCATAGAGTTAGGAAGAAGAGAAGAAGATCTAATGCATGTAAGAGGAAATGGGTTATCTTTAACCTAAGCTTGATTTGGTTTGAACTTGGTGATTTGACGTCTGCCTTTCAAGCTTAATCCTTCTCTCTCTTGCTTCTTTGGTGATTAGCTTAGAGAAGAAGCTCTTTCTCTCTTTCTAGCTTTTCTGACCAACTCACAAAGGTGAACGTTGCTTTTGGTTATACAAAAGAGAGGGATTTGCTTTTCTGAAATCAGATCGGGCTTGGATTGGGTAGTGATATGCTTGGCCCATTTTAATTTCTTTGGCTTCTTTCTTTGCTTTTTCTTGGGCTCTTAATTTTGCTTTCAGCCCAACATCCTTGCTGATTTCTTTCCATTCCATTTGGGCTATTGAATTTTGGTCTGCAACAATAAACAATTAGTAATAAGTAATCATAATTAATCAACATTAATTATTTATTTTGCCCAAAAATAATATTTGTCATTACTAATTAATTTAGTTAATTTCTTAACTCAACAATCTCCCTCTTGATGACAAACATGATATAAGCAATAATAAAAAGGAAACAAATTTGAGTAGGTTTAGAAACTCCCTTTGATTGTTGTCATTTGCTTTTATGTTGCTCCCCCTTTCCTTTTCAGAATTAGCTCCCCTGAATTTATGCTTTCCTCTTTGTTCCTGTTTTCCATAGTACTCAAATAGAACACTATAGAGAGCTATGCACAATAATTTTGTCTAAGGGATATCACACAAGCAACACCACATTATTAGCCCAACATCAAGCTAATATTAGCAGCTAAAAGATTCAACATGTGATCTCAAATATTAATGCAGCAATCAGACAAAAAATCCCAAAAGAAATACTAGTAGCTGCAGTAATGACAAAAAATTTCTAAGGACACACATTCACACATCCTATTTCTTTTACTCCTCCTTTTGTCATCAAGGGTGGATAATAAGCCTTTATCAACAAAAGCAATGCCTTGTATCCTGCAGAAAAGAGTTAGATCACAGTTCAAAGAACTAACTAAACTACCAAAAGTGCAGCAGTATTTAGAGTTATTACAGTCATCCAAAAAGAAACTAAAAAATAGTAGTAAAAGAAACATAAGTCATGAGATAAAACAGAAAGCAGCAGTAGCAGTTTTCATGAGACAATTCCTAGGCATCAGAACCATTGCCCTCCGAATCAGCTTCCTCTTCAACATCAGTGGCAGGGTCTTCATCTTTTTGAAGGTTATCAATGAAGGTCATGAACACAGCCACTCTATCCCTTGATTTCTTTAGGAAATTCTCATGCTTGCTAGCTAATTTCCTTTGCTCTTTGCTCATCGCAATCATGTGATTTGATTGGGAAACAAACTCCTGAACAACATCTTTTACCATATTCAGCAAAGCAGATTTCTTTCCAGTAGAGATGGATGTACCCTCAGTGGAGAGAGACGGAGAATTCTCGGGAACAAAGTCATCATCTTCATCATCTAAGACCACCCTTTATCGAGTAGGTCCTTTGTTCTATTTCACTAAATCACCCCCTTTTAGGTATGAATGTCTATTTTCATATTCCTCATTGGTCAAGTCAACACCAAAATACTCAAATATGCAAGTTAGAAACATGCCATAAGGAAGAGCTTTGTCCTTTTCACTCCTAACAGAGTCAAACATATATCTAACCATCAAGTATGCAAATAAAATTTTAGTTTTGGTGACAAGGGCATATAAAACAAGAGTATCAGTGTAGGAAACCCTTTGATATGAGCCGCTTTGAGGCAGAATAATGTGGTTGACCATTCGGTGCAACTGAGCACGCTCATATCCTAGGGCTTTGTGAGTGGGTGTAATACCATCAATTAAAGAAACATGTTCACAAATGTGAGCCAATGCATCATGAAAAGAAATTCCAACTCCTTCATCCCACTTAACCAAAGTGTAAGCGCAAGGCCCAACATCCGTATACTTCAAAGCATCACTGATAGTTTCATTGTTTAAAACTATGTCTCGGCCCTTTACATATGAATGAGCAGTGCCTTCATGATAAGTCATGTTTGCATAAAATTCTTTTACCAATAAGGGATAAACAGGCTTTTTGATGTCAAAAAGATTATTCTAGTCCAGAAAAATCAAGTTATCAACAAATGGAAAACCTTTTCTTTTCAAAGATAGCAGATCAGCGAGAAAAGATGGACATAGGGTGCAATACTTGATAACCCCATCATAAAAGTCATTATTCATGGCAGATTTGAATCTATAGGGGTTATAGTTCGAGTGAGAGGTCAAAAAGTGAGCTTTGTGATCAAAAGGTCCAATGTCTGGTTCTTTAGCATTTTTTAGAGGGACTTAAGTGTTACCTCGTTGAGAGCGCACAGGAACCGACCTGGATTTTGGTTGTGTTGGTTCGGGAACAGGTTCCTCAGCCACCGGACGTTTGCCCTTGGAGGAGCTAGGCTTCGCAGAACCAGGTTTTGAGGAGCCTAGCTTGGAAGTTGTGACCTTCGGTGGTGGTGTCAGTGATAAACCACTATTTTATGGTTTATATTGTGTTTAATTATGTGGTTTTATCATGATCCTTACCCATTTATTCATTAATTTAGCATGCATCTATATTTCCTTCGTGAAATTATTACATGGTTGAAAACTGCATCCTAGAGACTTTTTTATTATGCATTCTAGTTCTTCTTTATCCCATTCGATGCCGTGATCTGTGTGTTAAGTGTTTCAGGCTTTATAGGGCATGGATGAGTTGGCGATTGGAAAGGAAGCTAGCAAAAATGGAAAGAACACAAGAAATTGAGGAGATAACCAGCGAGAAGTGACGCGGCCACATGGCTCACGCGTTTGCGCGAAAGAGGAGAAAGCGCAGTGACGCGGCCGCATGGCTCACGCAACCGCGCAGAATGGAAAAGCACAAATGATGCGGAGGCGTGGACGACGCGAACACGTGGCAGGGAAAAACGCGAATGACGCGTCCGCATGGACGACGCGATCGCGTGACGTGCGCGATCTGCGTAATTTGCAGATTCCGCTGGGGGCGATTTTGGGCCCTATTTTGACCCAGAACAGCAGACTAGAACTAGAGAACATGCAGAAACCAGAGACAACATTCATTCTACACAGTTTTAATTTTTAGATATAGTTTTTACTCCTCCTCTAGGTTTTTCTCTCTACACATTGATAATTTTAGGATTTTATTTTTCTCTCACTTTTTGCATTGGGATATTGAGAAGAGTTATTACCTCATCAAGACTTCGTCATTCTAGTTCGTTTTCTTTACTTGGCTTTACTCTTCCATGTCCTTTGCTTTGTTAATTTTACCATTGGAATATTATTAAGATTTATTTAATACAAGGATTACTTTTATTTTTATTTGTTTATTTTGATTCTATTTACAATGTCTCTCTTTAATTCCTTTTCATATGTTATGAATTTTACATTCACAATGAGTGAGTAGTTCCCCAACTTGATGGGGAGTTGATTGAAAGGAACCAATTGAGTTGGAAGGCTTGAAAGAAAAATTGTAATTGGGTTATTGTTGGTTTGCCCTCTAGTCACTAACATCAATCCCTTTTAATTAAGTGGGTTGCAACTTGTGAACGGGCATAGCATCCCAACTTGTTTGACTTTCCCTTACCTAGTAAGAGATAACTAAACAGGATAACCTTTGATTATCAATTAATTTAGAGAGTAATCCAACAATAGCGGAACTTTCAAATAATCAATTCCCAATCAAGGCTTTTATTTACATTATTCAAATTCTCCAATTTTATTTCCTGTTTACTCAACTCAAACCTTTTTGAAAACGTCTGATTAATAAAATAGCACACTTTTCTGCAACTCGTTGGGAGACGACCTGGGATTCATACTCCCAGTATTTTAAAATTTAAATTTCTGTGACACCTTTCTAAATTGATAAGTGAATTTCTGGTGAGTTAAGAACTATACTTGCAACGTACACATTTTAATAATTTTTAATTCACCAATTTCTGCCGCATCAATTTTTGGTGCCGTTGCCGGGGAATTGCAAACGTGTGCCTTATTATTGGTTATTGTAAATAAAAAAAATTCATATTTTTATTTTAAATTTTTTTTATCTTATCTTATCCTATTTTTCAAAATTCAATTTTTTTAAAAAAAAAATCATCTCTTTTTCAAAAAAATTTCCTTTTTTGTTAGTTTTTGTTTTTATTATCTCGCACTACTATGAACTTTTACCCCTTTGGCTATGAGTCTGGTTATAATTATGTTGCAGGAAGAGGAGATTATAATGACAACATGCACCATGGTTGGAACAATCAAAGATGGGAGGAGCCACAAGGATTTGATTAACCCTCATGGCAACAACCACTTCCAATGGACTATCAACAACCATTCTGTGATGCATATCAAGGCAATGGCTATGGTGAGCACTCTTTGGACTACCAACAAGACCCACCATATGCCTATGAACCCCCTCCTCCTCAATATAATTTTGAACCACCATACTCACAAGCCCCTTTTCACCATTCACTTCCATATGACCCTAACCCTCAACGACCATACCAACCACTTTATGAGCCAAATAAACCATACACAAAACCACTACCTTTCCAACACAACTACTCTCATGAACCACCACCTCAATGTTCACCATCTCCATTTCATTATCAAGATGAACCACCTTCCTATTATGAACCCTCTCTCCCAACCAATGAATCCTCATATCCACCCCAACCTCCAATGGATGACAGACTTCGTGTTATTCTTCAAAGGCAAGAAAGAATGAATAAGAGTGTGCTAAATTTCGCGGCCGCCTTAGGCGAGTTCGTAAATATAATAGCTTCCCAATATCTGAGCAGTCAAAGAACTCCCATGGCTACATGTGGAGAATCAAAAGAAGAGCAAAGCATGAAGGAGACACTAGAAACTTCGGTGGACGACGAGGAACATGGCTTTATATTGGAACAAGTGGAGGAAGCCGGAATTATTGAAGAAGAAAAAGTGGTTGAAGATTTAGGAGATGCAGAACCTCCATGGGAAACTCCAATCATAGAACCCCCTTCCAAGACGTTTGAAATTGATACTGAAGAGGGTGTACAACCTCCAAAGCATATCACAGTTGAAGACTTGGAAGAGGTTGATCAAGAGATGGAGATTCAAGAAGAAGAAGCACAACCTCCCATGCCCTTGGAAAGCAATGAAGAGAAGATTGAATTGGAAGAAAGCTACCAAGAGGAAGAGGTTGAAATTGAAGAAACTTGCAAAGAGGTGGTAATTATCAGAGAAGAGCACAAGGGAGTGGAGCTTGCAATTTCATTAAAAATACCTTCCCCTAAGTTGCCATCATCCTTCACAACATTCAAGTGGGTAAAATTCATATCCCTTAGCTTTCTAATTCCACTTGAATATGGGCTACTTGAGACGGATGGCCAACTTAGAGCTCTTTGTGACATTAAGAGTAAGAGGAAGATGGCCAGTGGTAAGAATTGTCCTGCAAGGTTCATCATGGTTGGAAGCTCAAAGTTTAAACGCAAAGGTTGGTGTAAAGCTCAACTGAATGGGTCTAGGAAGTTGTTTGGCCGCTTACGTGAGAATTCAGACTGCTTGCCACCCAGATGGAACAATATTGCTCAACCAAAAGACGGGTGCAAAGGCAAGGTCTGGGACCCCGGAATCTATTCTACCAATCACCACTCTTGGGGCCTTGTCACTTACTTTAACTTGCTTGAAGGCTTTCTGCGCCTAGTTTGGGATCCCGGAGGCTATTGGAAGTACAAAAATTGGTGGGAATTCCTGGATCAACACAAGCACAAGCCACACTAGCAGGAAGCTCATCAAAGTTTAAGGACTAAAACTAAAAGTGCTAGGTGGGAGACAACCCACCATGGTATGATCGTTCATTTTACAATTTTAATTTTGTTTAGTTTTGTTTGTTTTTGAGATTTATTTTATTTTATTGAACCTGGAATCATGCATAGCATTCACATTAAGCACTGCATTTGCATCTACATATTGCATTAAAAAAAAAGAGCCGTGCGACACGACCGCATCAGCGACGCATCCACGTCACTAGACGAGGTGAGAAAATAAAAAATGTACAGAGAGTTTCGCTGGTGCGTGGTTGGAGGTGTGCCAATGGCACAAATTGTCCCACGCGATCGCTGACGCGTCTACGTCGCATGGGATTCCTAGCCTCCCACGCGACCGCGTGCCCCACGCGGCCGCGTGCCCTGATTTTCGACGTAAAAGGGGTGCACAACGCAATATTGTGCGAAAGTGGTGCTGGATTGGTGCTGGACGCACCATCCCTATCACGCGACCGCGTCGCTGACGCGTTTGCGTCCTCCCTTCTGAAGCCCACTCACGCGATCGCATGCCCCACGCGATCGCGTCACCCCAATTTTGGCAAATATATCAATTTGAACAGAGAGTTGTGCAGGCACGGGCTGCCCTCGCGCCAGAAGCACAATATGGGTCACGCGATCGCGTGGCCGACGCGACCGCGTCAACTGAACTACAGCACAATCACGCGAACACGTGCCCCGCGCGGCCGCGTCGATTGTGCCGCACAGCTCCACCAAAACTGCCAAAATATCTTATCTTTCTCTCCTCCAAATCCTAATTTTTCTTTTCCCTCCTTATTTCTTCCTTCTCCTTTCTCCCTTCTATCTCACCTTTCACTCTCTCTTTCTCTCACCTCCATTAACAAGGTTTTATTTTCTTCTTCCCTTCTTCCTTTTCCATCATTCTTCTTATTTTCTAGCAAAGCTGAGTCACAATCTGAAAAGGTTCACCCAGTTATGTGTCTGTGGCATTTATGTATCCGGTGGTAATACTGGAAAACAAAGTGCTTAGAGCCACGGCCAAGACTCATAAGTAGCTGTGTTCAAGAATTAACATGCTTAACTAGGAAAGTCAATAACACTATCCAAAATTCTAAGTTCCTAGAGAAGCCAGTCACTCTGAACTTCAAAGGAAAAAGTGAGATGCCAAAACTATTCAGAAGCAAAAAGCTACAAGTCCCGCTCATGTAATTAAATTAATATTCATTGATATTTTGGACTTTATAGTATATTCTCTTCTTTTTATCCTATTTGATTTTCAGTTACTTGGGGACAAGCAACAATTTAAGTTTGGTGTTGTGATGAGCGGATAATTTATACGCTTTTTGGCATTGTTTTCATATAGTTTTTAGTAGGATTGAGCTACT
The DNA here is from genome assembly GCF_014773155.1 of Arachis stenosperma. Lineage (NCBI taxonomy): Eukaryota > Viridiplantae > Streptophyta > Magnoliopsida > Fabales > Fabaceae > Arachis > Arachis stenosperma. The sequence continues at coordinate 34,651,217 of NC_080384.1, forward strand.
TTTAGGGATGTTTTCCTTAGTTTTTATGTTAAATTCACATTTCTGGACTTTACTATGAGTTTGTGTGTTTTTCTGTGATTTCAGGTAAATTCTGACTGAAATTGAGGGATCTGAGCAAAACTCTGAAAAAGGCTGACAAAAGGACTGCTGATGCTGTTGGATTCTGACCTCCCTGCACTCGAAATGGATTTTCTGGAGCTACAGAACTCTAAATGGCGCGCTCTCAACGGCGTTGGAAAGTAGACATCCAGGGCTTTCCAGCAATATATAATAGTCCATACTTTATTCGAAGAATGACGACGTAACTTGGCGTTGAACGCCAAGTACATGCTGCTGTCTGGAGTTAAACGCCAGAAAAACGTCATGATCCGGAGTTGAACGCCCAAAACACGTCATAACTCGACGTTCAACTCCAAGAGAAGCCTCAGCTCGTGGATTGATCAAGCTCAGCCCAAGCACACACCAAGTGGGCCCCGGAAGTGGATTTATGCATCAATTACTTACTCATGTAAACCCTAGGAGCTAGTCTAGTATATATAGGACATTTATCTATTGTATTAGACATCTTTGGTCTCAGTTTTGTTTTATTCTTTATCCTAAGAGACTATTGATCACGTTTAAGGGGGCTGGCCATTCGGCCATGCCTGAACCTTCTGCTTATGTATTTTCAACGGTGGAGTTTCTGCACACCATAGATTAAGGGTGTGGAGCTCTGCTGTACCTCAAGTATTAATGAAGTTCTATTATCTTTTATTCGGTCTCTATCTTATTCTTATTCCAAGATATTCATTCGTACCCAAGAACATGATGAATGTGATGAGTTAGATAACCCTCATCATCATTCTCACTGATGAACGCGCGTGATTGACAACCACTTCCGTTCTACATGCAACAGAGCTTGAATGTGTATCTCTTAGATTCCCCAACAGAATCTTCGTGGTATAAGCTAGATAGATGGCGGCATTTATGAGGATCCGGAAAGTCCAACCTTGTCTGTGGTGTTCCGAGTAGGATCCTGGGAATCCGGAAAGTCTCACCTTGTCTGTGGTATTCCGAGTAGGATTCCGGTAATGAATGACTGTGACGTGCTTCAAACTTGTAACCTGCTGGGCGTTAGTGACAGACGCAAAAGAATCAAGGGATTCTATTCCAGTAGGAGCGGGAACCAACCGGTGATTAGCCGTACTGTGACAGAGTGCGTGAGCATTAGTTTTCACTGCGAGGATGGGATGTAGCCATCAACCATGGGTGATGCCTCCAGACTGATTAGCTGTGCGAGTGACAGCCGCATAGGATATTTTCCCGAGAGGAATGAAAGTAGCCACAGCTGATGGTGAACCCCTATACACAGCTTGCCATGGAAAGGAGTAAGAAGGATTGAGTAGAAGCAGTGGGAAAGCAGGCATCCTTGAGTCATACAGCATCTTCATATACTTAACTGATACCTCTACTAATGAATCTGCATAAGTATTTCTGTCCTTTTTAATTATCTATTTTCTATTTTATTCCAATAATCACAATTACCCTTTAATCTCCCTAACTAGGATTTGCAAGGTGACCATAGCTTGCTTCATACCAACAATCTCTGTGGATTCGACCCTTACTCACGTAAGGTTATTACTTGGACGACCCAGTACACTTGCTGGTTAGTTGAACGGAGTTGTGAAAATAAACAGTGCCCTAAGGGTATATTCATACAAGTACAAAGAACATAAGGATCACAATTTCGTCCACCAAGTTTTTGGCGCCGTTGCCGGGGATTGTTCGAGTATGGACAACTGACGGTTCATCTTGTTGCTCAGATTAGGAACAAGGATAAAGGCACTCTTGTTGAAATTGATCCAGAACCTGAAAGGACTCTGAAGAGAAAATTAAGAGAAGCTAAATTGCAACAATCCAGAAGAGACCTTCTTGAAATTTTCGAACAAGAGAAAGAGATGGCAGACGGAAATAATAATAATAATGCAAGGAGAATGCTTGGTGACTTCACAAAGCCAACGTCCAAGTTTGATGGAAGAAGCATCTCCATTCCTGCCATTGGAGCCAATAACTTTGAGATTAAGCCTCAACTAGTTGCTTTAATGCAACAAAACTGCAAGTTTTATGGACTTCCATCTGAAGATCCTTATCAGTTTTTAACTGAGTTCTTGCAGATCTGTGAGACTGTAAAGACGAATGGAGTTGATCCTGAAGTCTACAGACCCATGCTTTTCCCTTTTGCTGTAAGAGACAGAGCTAGAGTATGGTTGGATTCACAACCCAAGGATAGCCTGGACTCATGGGATAAGCTTGTCACTGCATTCTTAGATAAATTCTTTCCTCCTCAAAAGCTGAGCAAGCTAAGAGTGGATGTTCAAACCTTCAAACAAAAAGATGGTGAATCCCTCTATGAAGCTTGGGAAAGATACAAGCAGCTGACCAAGAGATGTCCATCTGACATGTTTTCAGAATGGACCATATTAGATATATTCTATTATGGTCTCTCTGAATTTTCGAAAATGTCATTGGACCATTCTGCAGGTGGATCTATTCACCTGAAGAAAACGCCTGAAGAGGCTCAAGAACTCATTGACATGGTTGCAAACAACCAGTTTATGTACACCTCTGAAAGGAATTCCGTGAACAATGGGGTACCTCAGAAGAAAGGAGTTCTTGAAATTGATGCTCTGAATGCCATACTGGCTCAGAACAAAATGTTGACTCAACAGGTCAACATAATCTCTCAAAATCTGAATGGATTGCAACATGCATCCAACAGTACTAGAGAGGCAGCTTCTGAAGAAGCTTATGATCCTGAAAACCCTGCCATGGCAGAGGTTAATTACTTAGGTGAACCTTATGGAAACACCTATAACTCATCATGGAGAAATCATCCAAATTTCTCCTGGAAGGATCAACAAAAACCTCAACAAGGTTTTAACAATGGTGGACGCAATAGGCTGAATAATAGTAAGCCATATCCATCATCTTCTCAGCAACAGACAGAGAACTCTGAACAAAACAATTCTAATTTAGCCAATATAGTCTCTGATCTGTCAAAGGCCACTTTCAGTTTCATGAATGAAACAAGATCTTCCATTAGAAATTTGGAGGCACAAGTGGGTCAGCTGAGTAAGAAAGTCATTGAAACTCCTCCCAGTATTCTCCCAAGCAATACAGAAGAGAATCCAAAAGGAGAGTGCAAGGCCATTGACATAGTCAATATGGCCGAATGCACAAGGGAGGAGGAGGACGAAAATCCTAGTGAGGAAGACCTCCTGGGACGTTCCTCAAGCAAGAAGGAGTTTCCTACTAAGGATCCTGAGGAATCTGAGGCTCATCTAGAGACCATAGAGATTCCATTAAATCTCCTTCTGCCATTCATGAGCTCTGAAGAATATTCATCCTCTGAAGAGAGTGAAGATGTGACTGGAGAGCAAGTTGCTCAATATTTAGGAGCTATCATGAAACTGAATGCCAAGTTATTTGGTAATGAGACTTGGGAAAGTGAACCTCCCTTGCTCATTAGTGAACTAGATACTTGGATTCAGAGAACTCTACCTCAAAAGAAACAAGATCCTGGCAAATCCTTAATACCTTGTACCATAGGCACCATGAGCTTTGAAAAAGCTCTATGTGATCTTGGGTCAGGGATAAATCTTATGCCACTCTCTGTAATGGAGAAGCTGGGAATCATTGAGGTACAACCTGCCTTGCTCTTATTACAACTGGCAGACAAGTCATTAAGACAAGCTTATGGATTAGTAGAGGACGTGCTACTAAAGGTTGAAGGCCTCTACATCCCTACTGATTTCATAATCCTAGACACTAGGAAGGAAGATGATGAATGCATCATCCTAGGAAGACCTTTCCTAGCCACAGCAGGAGCTGTGATAGATGTCAACAGAGGTGAGTTAGTCCTTCAATTGAATGGGGACTACCTTGTGTTTCAAGCACATGGCCATCCCTCTGTGACAAAAGAGAGTAAGCATGAAGAGCTTCTCTCAGTTCAGAGTCAAGAAGAGCCCACACAGTCAAACTCTAAGTTTGGTGTTGTGAGGCCACAACCAAACTCTAAGTTTGGTGTTCAAACCCCATATCCAAACTCTAAGTTTGGTGTTAGGAATACCACACTTAAATTGACCTGATCACCTTGTGGTTCCATGAGAGCCACTGTCAAGCTATTGACATTAAAGAAGCGCTTGTTGGGAGGCAACCCAATTTTATTTATCTAACTTTATTTTATTTCTTTGTTATTTTTATGTTTTATTAGGTACATGATCATGAGGAATCACGAAAAAATCAAAAAAATTAAAAACAGAGTCAAAAACAGAAGAAAAAATTTTTCACCCTGGAGGTAGCGCAGACTGGCGTTCAACGCCAGTAAGATGCATCTGTCTGGCGTTCAACGCCAGAACAGAGGACCATTCTGGCGTTGAACGCCCAAAACAAGCAACAACCTGGCGTTAAACGCCAGGATGGTGCACGAAGAGGACAATCTGGCGCTGAACGCCAGAAACAAGCATGAAACTGGCGTTCAACGCCAGAAACATGCATTACATGGGCGTTGAACGCCCAGAACATGCACCAATGGGCGTTTGAACGCCAGAATGATGCATGAAGGCATGTTACATGCCTATATGGTGAAGGAATGGTATTTGTTTTCACCTCAGGATCTGTGGACCCCACAGGATCCCCACCTAACATATTCACACCTTACCTCCTAATCCTAGTTTTTGTGAATGTGATTACTCTTCCCCATAAACCCCACCTACCCTCATAAAATTCAAATTCACTTTCCCACCCATTCCCACCCAAAATGGCCGAACCTATACCCTCCCCTCTCCCTATAAATACCCTCCCATTCTCCATCATTTTCACACAACACAAACACTCCTTCTCCCATATAGCCGAAACCACTCTCTCCCTCTCTACCATATTCTCTTCTTCTTCTTCTACTCTTCTTTTCTTTCTTGCTCGAGGACAAGCAAATTCTAAGTTTGGTGTGGTAAAAGCATAAGCTTTTTTTTTGTTTTTCCATTACCAATGGCACCTAAGGCCGGAGTTTCCTCAAGAAAAGGGAAAGGGAAAGCAAAAGCTTCCACCTCCGAGTCATGGGAAAGGGAGAGATTCATCTCCAAGAGCCATCAAGACCACTTCTATGATGTTGTGGCAAAGAAGAAGGTGATCCCTGAGGTCCCTTTCAAGCTCAAGAAGAATGAGTATCCGGAGATCCGACATGAGATTCAAAGAAGAGGTTGGGAAGTCCTAGCCAACCCCATGCAACAAGTTGGGATCTTAATGGTTCAAGAGTTCTATGCCAATGCATGGATCACTAGGAACCATGACCAAGGTATGAACCCAAGCCCAAAGAATTATCTCACAATGGTTAGGGGGAAATACTTGGATTTTAGTCCGGAAAATGTGAGGTTGGCGTTTCACTTACCATGATGCAAGGTGATGAACGCCCCTACACAAGGAGGGTCAACTTTAATCAAAGGTTGGACCAAGTCCTTAGGGACATTTGTGTGGAAGGCGCCCAATGGAGAATAGACTCCAAGGGCAAGCCAGTCCAACTAAGAAGACTGGACCTCAAGCCTGTAGCTAGAGGATGGTTGCAGTTCATCCAAAGATCCATCATCCCTACAAGCAACCGATCTGAAGTTACTGTGGATCGGGCCATCATGATCCATAGCATCATGATTGGAGAGGAAGTAGAGGTTCATGAAGTCATCTCCAATGAACTCTACAAAATAGCTGGCAAGCCTTCATACATGGCACGGCTAGCCTTCCCCCACCTTATATGCCATCTATGTTTCTCAGCTGGAGTTATCATAGAAGGAGATGTCTCCATTGAAGAAGACAAGCCCATCACCAAGAAAAGGATGGAGCAAACAAGAGAAGTTCCTCACGGCCCTCAAGGAGAACATGAGGAAGTTCATCATCAACAAATGCCTCAAGGAATGCACTTTCCCCCCAACAACTATTGGGAGCAACTTAATACCTCCTTAGAAGATTTGAGCCATAATGTTGAACAATTAAGGGTGGAACATCATGAGCACTCCATCATTCTCCAAGAAATAAGAGAAGATCAAAGAGCAATTAGGGAGGAGCAACAAAGGCAAGGAACGGACATAGAAGAATTGAAGAACATCATTGGTCCTTCAAGAAGAAGACGCCACTAAAGGTGGATTCATTCCTTGTTCTTTATTTCTTTCTGTTTTCGGTTTTTAATTATGGTGTTTATCTATGTTTTGTGTCTTTATCTCATGATCATTAGTATGTAACCATGCCTTAAAGCTATGAATAAATTCCATTAATCCTTCACCTCTCTTAAAAGAAAAATGTTTTAATTCAAAAGAACAAGAAGTACATAATTTTCAAAATTATTATTGAATTTAGTTTAATTATATTGATGTGGTGACAATGCCTTTGTTTTCTGAATGAATGAATGAACAGTGCATATGTCTTTGGATCTTGTTGTTTATGAGTGTTAAATTGTTGGCTCTTGAAAGAATGATGAACAAAGAGAAATGTTATTGATGATCTGAAAAACATCATGAAATTGATTCTTGAAGCAAGAAAAAGCAGTGAAAAAAAAAATGGCGAAAACTTTAAAAGCAAGGATCCAATGCTTTGAGCATTAATGGATAGGAGGGCCCAAGGAAAGTAAATCCAGGCCTAAGCGGCTAAATCAAGCTGTCCCTAACCATGTGCTTGTGTCATGAAGGTCCAAGTGAAAAGCTTGAGACTGAATGGTTAAAGTCGTGATTCAAAGCAAAAGAGTGTGCTTAAGAGCTCTGGACACCACTGATGAGCGGATAATTTGTACGCTTTTTGGCATTGTTTTTAGTATGTTTTTAGTATGATCTAGTTAGTTTTTAGTATATTTTTATTAGTTTTTAGTTAAAATTCACTTTTCTGGACTTTACTATGAGTTTGTGTGTTTTTCTGTGATTTCAGGTATTTTCTGGCTGAAATTGAGGGATCTGAGCAAAAATCTGATTCAGAGACTGAAAAGGACTGCAGATGCTGTTGGATTCTGACCTCCCTGCACTTGAAGTGGATTTTCTGGAGCTACAGAAGCCCAATTGGCGCGCTCTCAACGGCGTTGGAAAGTAGACATCCTGGGCTTTCCAGCAATATATGATAGTCCATACTTTGCCCAAGATTTGATGGCCCAAACCGGCGTTCAAAGTCACCTACAGAAATTCCAGCGTTAAACGCCGGAACTGGCACCTGATTGGGAGTTAAACGCCCAAACTGGCATAAAAGCTGGCGTTTAACTCCAAGACAAGTCTCTACACGAAAATGCTTCATTGCTCAGCCCAAGCACACACCAAGTGGGCCCGGAAGTGGATTTCTATGTCATTTACTCATCTTTGTACACCTTAGGCTACTAGTTTTCTATAAGTAGGACCTTTTACTATTGTATTTGACATCTTCTGATCTTTGGAACCTTTCTCTTTAGATCTTTTGATCACTTTGGGAGGCTGGCCTCACGGCCATGCCTAGACCTTGTTCTTATGTATTTTCAACGGTGGAGTTTCTTCACACCATAGATTAAGGTGTGGAGCTCTGCTGTACCTCGAGTATTAATGCAATTACTATTGTTCTTCTATTCAATTCCGCTTGTTCTTTGTCCAAGATATCACTGTTCTTCACTTGATGAATGTGATGATCCGTGACACTCATCATCATTCTCACCTATGAACAAGGTGACTGACAACCATTCTTGTTCTACAAGCATTTGAGGCTTAGTGAATATCTCTTGGATTTCTGATTGCATGATGCATGGTTGATCGCCTGACAACCGAGTGCTCGCCTGACAAACGAGCCAGCCATTCCGTGAGATCAGAGTCTTCGTGGTATAGGCAAGAACTGATGGCGGCATTCAAGAGAATCCAGAAGGTCTAACCTTGTCTGTGGTATTCTGAGTAGGATTCAATGATTGAATGACTGTGACGTGCTTCAAACTTGTAACCTGCTGGGCGTTAGTGACAGACGCAAAAGAGGGATTCTATTCCAGTAGGGGAGGGAACCAACCGGTGATTAGCCGTACTGTGACAGAGTGCGTGAGCATTAGTTTTCACTGAGAGGATGGGAGGTAGCCATTGACAACGGTGAAACCCTACATGAGCTTGCCATGGAAAGGAGTAAGAAGGATTGGATGAAGACAGTAGGAAAGCAGAGAGACGGAAGGGAAGGCATCTTCATACGCTTATCTGAAGCTCTCACCAATGATATGCATAAGTATCTCTATCTTTATCTTTTATGTTATTTTCGTTCATCACCATACCCATTTGAGTCTGCCTGACTGAGATCTACAAGATGACCATAGCTTGCTTCATACCACCAATCTCCGTGGAATCGACCCTTACTCGCGTAAGGTTTATTACTTGGACGACCCAGTGCACTTGCTGGTTAGTTGTGCGAAGTTGTGTTTATGCCATGGTATTGAGCACCAAGTCTTTGGAGCCATTACTAGGGATTGTTTATGTTTTGAAAAGTATTGATCACAATTTCGTGCACCAAGTTTTTGGCACCGTTGCCGGGGATTGTTCTTGTGTATGGACAACTGACGGTTCATCTTGTTGCTTAGATTAGGCATTTATTTTTTTTTTTCGAAATTCTTGAAGATGAACTCTAGAGTTTCATGATGATTTGCTGAAATCTGGCTGGCTGTAAAGCCATGTCTAATTTCATTGGACCGAGGTTTCAACTTATCATCACAAGAGCTTGTTGATCTTGCTTTTGGAGCAGTGATCTGCTAAGGCTTGGCTGGCCTTTGGCCATGTCTAGTGTTTTGGACCGAAGCTTTCTTTGAAAGCTTGGCTGGCTGTGAAGCCATGTCTAATTCCTGGACCGGAGTCTTAGACTAGCATTGCACTGATTCCTGGAATTCTCATTAAGAATTTTGATATCTTTTTCCACTTAATTTTCGAAAATCACAAAAAAAAAAATTCACAAAAACCATAAAAACCAAAAATATTTGATGATTTCTTACTCTGATCTTTGAATTCTTTTTGACTTGAGTGTTTATGTGTCTCATATAGTGTCAGTAGTGTACAAACTGCTAAGTTTGGTGTCTTGCATGCATTGTTATTTGATTCTTGTGCATTTTGATTATTAAAAATCCAAAAATATTTTTAATTTGTGTCTTTTCAAGTCAATAAAACAAAGAATTGAAGATTCAGAACATACTGCAGAGGAATTATACAGAAAAAGCTGGGCATTCAAAAATGCCCAGTGAAGAAGGCAGACTGGCGTTTAAACGCCAGCCAGGGTACCTGGTTGGGCGTTTAACGCCCAAAAAGGGTGCATTTTGGGCGTTAAACGCCAGAATGGATACCATTCTGGGCGTTTAACGCCAGGATGGTGCTAGGGGGAAGATTTTGTTTTCAAAATCAATTTTTTTCAAGTTTTCAAAGTTTTTCAAAATCAAATCTTTTTCAAATCATATCTTTTCAATCAAATGTTTTCAAAATTAATTTCTTTCCTTTTTCAAAGATACTTACTAACAATTAATGATTTGATTGAACATTTTTTGCCTTTTCTGTTGGGGAAGGTTTCATGTTTGAATCATATCTTTTCTTGTTAGGCAAGTCATTAATTCTTAAAATCAAATCTTTTTGAAATTGTTTTCAAAACATATCTTTTAAAATTGTTTTCAAATCAAATCTTTTCAATCATATCTTTTTAATCACATCTTTTTCAAAATAAGTTTTCAATCAAATCTTTTTAAACTTCTAATTTAAAAATCTTTTTCAAAAATCACTTGATTTCTTTCTTACTTTTATTTTCGAAAATCAATTAAGTGTTTTTCAAAATGTTTTCAAAATCTTTTTAGTTGAATTTTCGAAAATCTTCTTCCTTCCTCCCACATCCTTCTATTTATGGAGTACTACTCCTTCTTAATGCACAATTCGAACTCTATCCAATAAAGTTCGAATTCTTCTTCTCCTTCTTCTTTCTATTTCTCTTTTCCTCTGACACCTCAAGGAATCTCTATACTGTGACATAGAGGATTCCACATTTTCTTGTTCTCTTCTCTTTCATATGAGCAAGGGCAGAGACAAAGGCATTCTTGTTGAAGCTGACCCTGAACCCGAAAGGACCTTGAAGAGAAAGCTAAGAGAAGCCAAGGCACAACTCTCTTTAGAGGACCTAACCGAATTCTTCAAAGAAGAAGAAGACATGGCAGCCGAAAACAACAATAATGCAAACAATGCAAGGAAGGTGCTGGGTGACTTTACTGCACCTACTCCTGATTTTTATGGGAGAAGCATCTCTATCCCTGCCATTGGAGCAAACAACTTTGAGCTTAAGCCTCAATTAGTTTCTCTAATGCAACAGAATTGCAAGTTCCATGGACTTCCAATGGAAGATCCTCATCAGTTTTTAGCTGAATTCTTGCAAATCTGTGACACAGTCAAGACTAATGGGGTTGACCCTGAGGTCTATAGACTGATGCTATTCCCTTTTGCTGTAAGAGACAGAGCTAGGATATGGTTGGACTCTCAACCTAAAGAAAGCCTGGACTCTTGGGAAAAGCTAGTCAATGCCTTCTTGGCAAAGTTCTTTCCGCCTCAAAGATGGAGTAAGCTTAGAGTGGAAGTCCAAACCTTCAGACAGAAGGATGGAGAATCCCTCTATGAAGCTTGGGAAAGATACAAACAATTAATCAGAAAATGTCCTTCTGACATGCTTTCTGAATGGAGCATCATAGGTATTTTCTATGATGGTCTCTCTGAACTGTCCAAGATGTCTTTGGATAGCTCTGCTGGAGGATCTCTTCATCTGAAGAAGACCTACAGAGGCTCAAGAGCTAATTGAGATGGTTGCAAATAACCAATTCATGTACACTTCGAAAGGAATCCTGTGAACAACGGGACTAGTCAGAAGAAAGGAGTTCTTGAGATTGATACTCTGAACGCCATTTTGGCTCAGAATAAAATATTGACTCAACAAGTCAATTTGATTTCTCAAAGTCTGTCTGGAATGCAACATGCACCTGGCAGTACTAAGGATGCTTCATCTGAAGAAGAAGCTTATGATCCTGAGAACCCTTCAATGGAAGAGGTGAATTACCTAGGAGAACCCTATGGTAACACCTATAATTCTTCATGGAGAAATCACCCAAATCTCTCATGGAAGAATCAAGAGAGACCTCAACAAGGTTTCAACAACAACAATGGTGGAAGAAACAGGTTTAGCAATGGCAAGCCTTTTCCATCATCTTCTCAGCAACAGACAGAGAATTCTAAGCAGAACCCCTCTGACTTAGCAACCATGGTCTCTGATCTAATCAAAACCTCAAAGTTTCATGACTGAAACAAGGTCTTCCATTAGAATTTGGAAGGACAAGTGGGACAGCTGAGCAAGAAAGTTACTGAACTCCCTCCAAGTACTCTCCCAAGCAACACAAGAAAATCCAAAAGGAGAGTGCAAAGCATCAATATGGCCGAATTTGGAGAGGAAGGGGAGGAAGTGAACGCCACTGAGGAAGACCTCAATGGGCGTGCACTAGCTCCGATGAGTTCCCCAATGAGGAACCATGGGAATCTGGGACTCAAATGAGACCATAGAGATTCCATTGGACTTACTTCTGCCTTTCATGAGCTCTGATGAGTATTCTTCCTCTGAAGAGGATGAGTATGTCACTGAAGAGCAAGTTGCTAAATACCTTGGAGCAATCATGAAGCTAAATGACAAGTTATTTGGAAATGAGACTTGGGAGGATGAACCCCCTTTGCTCACTAAAGAACTGGATGACTTGTAGGCAGAAATTACTCAAAAGAGACAAGATCCTGGGAAGTTTTCAATACCTTGTACCATAGGCACCATGACCTTCAAGAAGGCTCTGGTGACTTAGGGTCAAGTGTAAACCTCATGCCTCTTTCTTAATGGAGAAACTAGGGATCTTTGAGGTACAAGCTGCAAGAATCTCACTAGAGATGGCAGACAACTCAAGAAAACAAAGCTCATGGACTTGTAGAGAATGTTTTGGTAAAAGTTGAAGACCATTACATCCCTACTGATTTCATAGTCCTAGAGACTGGGAAGTGCATGGATGAATCCATCATCCTTGGCAGACCCTTCCTAGCCACAGCAAAAGCTGTGATTGATGTGATAGAGGTGAATGATCATTCAAGTGAATGAAGAATCCTTTGTGTTTAAGGCTCAAGGATATCCCTCTGTCACCATGGAGAGGAAGCATGAAGAGCTTCTCTCAATTCAGAGTCAAACAGAGCCCCACAGTCAAACTCTAAGTTTGGTGTTGGGAGGCCACAACCAAACTCTAAGTTTGGTGTTGAACCCCCACATTCAAACTCTAAGTTTGGTGTTGGGAGGTTCCAACATTGCTCTGAGTCTGTGAGGCTCCATGAGAGCCCTCTGTCAAGCTACTGACATTAAAGAAGCGCTTGTGGGAGGCAACCCAATGATTATACTTTATATATTTTCTTTGTTATTTTATGTTTTTTTTTAGGTTGATGATCATAAGAAGTCACAAATCCATTGAAAAAGCAAAAACAAAATGAAAAACAGGAAGAAAAACAGCACACCCTGGAGGAAGATGTTGCTGGCGTTCAAACGCCAGTAAACCTAGCAGGGCGTTTAACGCCCAGTCTGGCACCATTCTGGGCGTTTAACGCCAGAAAGGGGCACCAGACTGGCGTTAAACGCCAGAAAAGGGCAAGAACCTGGCGTTAAACGCCAGGAATGGGCACCAGCCCGGCGTTTAACGCCAAGAAATGGCTCAAAACGTGATTTTGAGCAGCATTTGGTGCAGGGATGACTTTCCTTGACACCACAGGATCTGTGGACCCCACAGGATCCCCCAACCCCACCACCACTCTCTCTCTTCTTCCCCATTCACCAATCACCTCAATACCTTTTCCCCAAAACCCCTTCACCTATCAAATCCCATCTTTCTCTTCACCACTCACATTCATCTTCATAAAACCCACCAACCTCACCCTTCAAATTCAAACCACTTTCCCTCCCAAACCCACCCAATATGGCCGAACCCCATCTCCCCATCTCCCTATAATACCCTTCTTCACTCCTTCATTTTCACACACCAAAACACCACTTCTCCCCCCCTTGGCCGAATACACCACCATCTCCCTCTTCCTCATTTCTTTTCTTCTACTCTTTCTTCTTCTTTTGCTCGAGGACGAGCAAACCTTTAAGTTTGGTGTGGTAAAAGGCGTTGCTTTTTCATTTTTCCATAACCATTATGGCATCCAAGGCCGGAGAAACCTCTAGAAAGAGGAAAGGGAAGGCAAAAGCTTCCACCTCGAGTCATGGGAGAGGATAGATTCATCTCAAGGGTGCATCAAGACCACTTCTATGAAGTTGTGGCCTTGAAGA